>NW_028323185.1:0-111081 GCF_984573655.1 Nuphar pumila | reverse complement strand
GCATGGATGCCTTGTGCAGGGCGTGTGGGGGCAGTGCACTCAGAATGTTCCAGCATCGGACTGCAGTGCTGCTGGAAGGTTGTCGGCCTCGACGTATGTAAACAACCTCCGCATCGCTTCAACCCCACTCGGTTCCCTCACCATGTCCATCACCCTGAGCTCTGTCCAGCAGGCCTCCAGCCTCACAAGCCTATCCTCTGCACCGACCTCCGCCAATGCAACACAAACAGCTGCTTCCACTCCTCAGACGCCAGACCCGCCCCCTCCCCCGGACACTGGCACACTCCCCCCCCCCGTTGCAGACACACTACAACCACCCACAGGCGCGCCTCCTCCAGGCGCCCTGGCGCCTCCCACAGGCGCCCTGCCGCCCCCGGCGAGCACCCAGCCACTGCCTCCGGCAGGCGCGCCACCGCCGGCCGAAGATGTCGCTGCCAACCTTCCCCTTCCGGCAACAGACTTGCAGGTCAACCCACCAGCGAGCCCCCCGCCCTTGAGTGCAGGCTTCCTTTCCTCTGGCAAGGCGGAGCCGACGCTGTCCGCTGAGGGCGATGTGTGCAAAGACGCAGTTCTGGCAGTTGCATACACGTTTGTGGTGTCGACCAATGGCGTGGTGAGTGGTGCAAAGGCCAATGTGGTTTTGGGCGACGTAGCGGCAAGCAAGGACGGCACGTTCACGACGGCACAGTCGTTTTCAGCCGTGTTCCGCACCAGCAATGCTGAGGTGCGAGCCCTCGGGATATTTCCGCCTGTTTGCATTGGAAGTCAGTGCTACCGACACCAACCCCGGAGGCATGCGCACCTGGACCAGCCTGGCTTACCATAGCCTGACCTGACACGTCTTCTTCGTCGTCGTCTTGTACCCTGCAAGAAAGGAGATTAGCAAGAGCTGACCAAAAAGGGCCCGTCAATTCTTTGGGGAGATCGTCGCAACTCGTACAAGATTCAACTCGGTAATACTTGCAGGCGGTGGCGCGTAAGATGAGCGGGAACCCAGGGTACATCACAGGAGCACCTCTTTTGGCCGGGACAAGCGTGACGAGTGAGTCTGGCGTTGCTGCCGTGTCGCGCCTTGTGAATGGGATCCCGCTCATGACGCCGTCGCAGGATGGCACGTGCATGGCTGCGTCTGACTCGTCCCCTTCCGTCCGGTTCGGCACCAACACTCAGTCCGCTTGCACCGTGGCTCTCACCCAAACGCAGTTGCGGCGGTTCTGCCAGGGCCTGGGCCTGCCGGCGGCGCCTGCGGCCCTGCCGCCGCTGCCGAACGGCTTCCTGGGGTCCCTCCTGGGTGGAGTGCCTCTCCTTGTGGGGATCTGGGGGAATTCAAGCAGTTCAGAGCCTTCACAATGGTCGGAGGTTCAGCAAGGCTTGCCAGGTGTGTACCACATTGACTTCACCAAGATTGCTTTCAATCGAATTTGCGCCGCTTACCCTTGCTGCTGCTATGGTCCCTATGAAGGGAGGTGAGCGGCACATTCATGCACATTCGACACATACATGCGCCCGCAGTTGGTGGTTGCAAGCCGGTGTGTGAGGTCAGCCTTGTATATCTTGCAATGCCGATCTCGTTTGCAGATGCCAAACACATTGTATTGTGACCTATTGCTTGCACTGCTTGCACTGTGATTGCTTGCGCAGCTGGTTAAACCTGTGGTGCTAATGGAATGGACCAACGCCGAGCTGTACCATGGGTGGGCTGAAAGATGTCAGGCACAAAGTGCAGATCATCTTGAACTGATAAAACAAACACACACTCTGCAGAGCCAGAGTTCCTATTGGACTATGCCCTGCATTGGGCAGAAGCAGGGGTGCCTGTCAAGGAAGTGCCGCATCCGAGCAGAAAGGTGGGAAGTTGACTGACTTGACGCTTTAGCACACGATGTCCTTTGCATGTAAGCATGGTTTATTTTATTATGGTGCTTTGTAGCCTTTCGATCATTGCAATGTGCTGCAAAATATGACTTGACAAGAGAAAACCACTTGGTGTTAATTAATGTGTAGGAAGTGGCATGGCATGGTCCAGCGACAGCACGGCGTGTAGCAACGTTGTGAGTGGAGTGAGGATCGAAGTGTTGACCGCGTCGGTGGGATCTGCGCAAGACCCTCAGGTCAGGGTCTCGTTTGTGCGCTCCAGCTACCTGAGCAGTACCTGGAGACATGCCTCGCCCGCATCTCCTGAGACTCCACAGGCCTTCCCGCTCACCATGCAGGTCCGTCCCGTAGAGAAGTCTGGATGCTGTCCAGCCATCCTGGATGGCGTACAATCCGTTTTGTTTGAATGTATCGACTGGCTGTCATCCAATCTACCTATCCAGTGGATAGATAGACTCAGGCGACTGTAGTGACAAGTTGTCACTGCTAGTTGAGCTGGCATGCTTGGCAAGTAGAGGAAATAACGTGTTCCCACCAGACTTCAACAGCACGGCGTATTGGGACACCCCTTCATTCACGAGAATATGGATTCTTTGTGTTGTTGTGGTTTGGCAGGACATGCTAGAGGGATTGGGTGCAATTTACACTTAGCTTGCAACATGGATGGATGTTTGAGCTGACAGGTTGAAGCTCTCGCAGGTTGTGTACGTGAAGCAGGAGCAAAGCACGAAAGCAGTCGTGAGGAAGCTGCCGCCGCTGCAGACGTCGTTCCCGGAGGACATTTTTTACCCCTTTTCCATGTCAGCACCACGGAGACAGTGGTCCGTTGGGCTCGTTGCTCTGTGCTTCATGGCTTTGTTCTGTACATGTTGATCGCTGCATGCCAGGGACGCATCAACGTTGCAATTCATCCTTACATGACAGCATTGCCCAACGAAGGTGTCACTGCCGGCGTGTATATGACGCCACATGTATGTGTGTACATCATTGGCCCTATCCTGCTAGGCAACATTGATGCGTGCTTGTTCGCAGACTTCGTAGTTCGTGGGCCTGCGTTTGGACAAGAGAACGGTCTTTTTCTCAACTGGCCGTGTCAATTGCGTCCTTAGACGATGCTCATTGCCTGTCGCTGACATGCATGATGATCCGCGGTAACCGGTTTCGTCAATGCTGTGCTTACTTTCGCAGCAATTCCGGTGTGGAAGTAACACAAGGTGAATTTAACGCCAGTACAACATGCAAATGTGAGATTTTGTGTGCTTGACGACACGTACTTGCAGGAAGTATTCGTTTCCGTGCTTTGAATTTCAAACATATGTAATCAAACCGTTTGACGCCCCTAGCCATTTATCCAGAGATAGAATGCTTGCCTGTCTCGAAAACTTTGAAGATTCTGCTTGAGACACTGCCCCAGTGTGTGCTACATTGGTACATCATTGACAGATTCTTGCTCGTGCACATGAGTTCAGCATCCAAGAGTGCTCGTGGGTAGGGCAATCAACAGGGTGCCGAAGCACTCGGTGCTCCAGGCTGGAGTCCAGTATTCTATAATCCTTCTCTGCTGCAGTTGATTTGTGAACATGGCGCCGAAGAAGTCCCAGCCAAGTGGCAATGTACAGAGGTCGATAGCGTCCTTTTTCGGTTCCCAGCCCAAAGCATCGAATCCACCAGCTGGCCGCAAAGATATTCTTGCAGTGGGAAAGGCAAAATCTGTGACAACTCCTGATGCTGAGCCTGAACGTAAGCGCCAACGCAGTACAGGTGCTGAGCAAAGTGGAGGCTCGTCGCTTGGGGTGCAGTGTGTGGAGAAGCAAGGTTCGGCTGTGATATGTCTATCTAACGAGAGTGATGTGTGCGCAAAAGACGTACGCGATGACGAGAGCTCGAAGGAGCAGGCACCAGCGGTATGCCCTGATGCGATGTGCTATGCACCACGTACAGCTGATGTCTGGGAGCTTGCATACAACCTGCCCGTTCACATGGCTTCTGCTTCCCGTCCTCGCCGCAACAGGCGGGAGCATGCGAATGAGTTCGTGCATCGCGCTGCCTGGGTCCATTGCATATTGCGAGGCACCTGTGAACGAATACGTGGCCGAAAACGCTACGCCCAACACCCGGCTGGCCCACGAGGCACCCCTCCCCCCCTCTCCAGAACGGCCATCTTAGGTCATGCGTAAGCAAATCTCTCGGTTATTGCATGCATTTACACCGTTGAGTAGCTCAATACCGTATTGCCACCCATCATCTTTTTGTGAGGATGCAGGATCCAATATCCGGCGCAAGGGATGCAACAAATGGAGCAGCAGCAAAGCCGCAGCAGGACGACGAGACAAGCAGGCTGAGACGGGCAAAAGCACAACATAAGTTCTCTCTAAGACGCACAAACCGAGATGTCTCCTCAACCGAGAACGGCACGTCCAAAACGACAGCGTTGAAGCTGACACCGCTCGAGCAGCAGGTGGTTGCCATCAAGAAGGCCAACCCCGACGTTGTCCTTCTCGTGGAAGTGTGTCTTTAACTCTCCAGTGCAAATGTTGCGCAGAACCTGGGAGTGAACACCAGCTTGCCGCAAGCTGAGACACGCCACTTTTGGTCGTAAACTTTACCCTTGTTCACAACATCAATATGCACCAGCAAAAGTCGCAGGGATACACAGTGTACACTGCCAATATCTCGCTTTCCTGGATGCAGTGAATGAGAATCCGTAGATGCGGTACTGCGCATTGCGATATGGCGCTCCCTAATCATCTCAACGCATGCGGGCAGGATTGCCAGCCATTTTGACACTTGTTTGGTGGGGGACTTTGGCTTTATGTGAATTGGATACACACTTCAATCAATGTCAGGCAGACTTGCATCGCTGATACTGTACCCATCTCTGAAAGTGAACTTTGCTGTCTCTGACGCTCATGAAGCGAATCCATTGCATGTGGTACCACGCATGCAGGTGGGGTACAAGTTCAGGTTCTTCGACAACGACGCACGACTGGCAGCTCAGGAGCTCAACATCTACTGCTTCCCGGACCACAACTTCATGACAGCCTCTATCCCGATCCACCGCCTGCACGTGTACGTGCGTCGCCTGGTCAAAAAAGGTCACAAGGTGGGGGTGGTGCGGCAGCGGGAGACCGCAGCCCTCAAGGCAGCCAGCGCTGGCAAGAACTCGGTGTTTCAGCGGAAACTGACAGCCGTCTACACCCCATCCACGCTGGAGGTGGGTGCCAGCGAGGACGTTGGTGCTGACCTGGCAGAGAGAAGAGCAGAGGATGACCCTGCCGATCTCTCTTCGTACCTCATGTGCGTGTGGGAGCCGCCCCCTGTCGCGGTAGGTGTGCTTCGACGAGACCAATCCATGTGAGGCTCGCAGCGATCTTTTGCAACGAGATAGGTGACAGCTAGCTGTCTGTGGCCGCCACCATTGCGTTTTCAATCGCCCTGAAGCGACATCTGCATCACAAACAACTCCGACTTATGATGCTGTATCTTTTTACAACACAACCGCATCCACATTGACATTGGCAACTTCGAGTTTATCTCTAAAATCTCTAGTGAGGTATTGCTGGGGAAGCAGTGCTGCCATTACCTGAGGCAAGCGTAGCATCTGCCTCTCATACTTGCGTCCTCGGGATCACACTTGGAAACGGCGCGCTGGTGACGTAAGCAGTCAAACATTTGATTAAAGAAACGAAATCATTAAATCAATTTATGCTCTTGTACCTGAAGGACACTAGAGAACGGATTCGTTGAAGCGTGATTCAATCAAAGATCGATTTGAATCGACGAATGATTCAATGAGTCATTCGAATGGTTTGACTTATTGCTGATTATTTTACTTGCAATGAGTGAAATCCACAGTATGGTACTGTGGCTGGACACTCATTTCACTTAGAACCTCACGGGCACGATTTGTGTTCCCCGCTAGTCTCATGGGCCAATCCTCCTTGCCTTGAAATAGTTTGTTTATCTCGTGGGATGCCCCACGTTGACTTTCGTTGTGTCTCTTTCGTTTGGTCATTTATCACGCAGACGTTAAACGTTATTGTACTGGGGTACTCTAGTTCATAGAAATTGCGGTGTGATGTAGATGGCACCACCCCTCCTGGCGCTGACGGACGCAGAGGTGAAGTCTCCTTTGTTGCGATGGACCCCAGCACCTCCGATATCGTTTGGGGCCAGTGCTGCGACTACGTGACTCAGAACACGCTGGAAAGCGCGCTGATGTACATCAATCCTAAGGAACTGCTGGTCCTGGGGACGCTTTCGCCGCGAGCGAGCCGACTCGTCAAGGGCTTCATGGCCAAATCGGAGGGCGCATGCATGGAAGCCGTTCCCGAGAAGCCCCTGCCCCCCGGCCGGTCTCCTACCGACGTCGTCCTTGAGCTCTATGGCTCTCGGAAGCATCAGGGTGACATGTTCGTGGACTCACTCTCCCAGGTCTGTCCTCACCACACTATGCTGCTGTTTCTCTTCGCCCTCGGTGTGTATCATGCCTTGGAGCCTGTAGTGTTCCGCCCAGATGGGGTTTGACCCCCATTCCTGTCCCAAATTTTACAAATTTGCAGGCATTTTGACCCAAAAATCACTCTGCCTGGCGGAACATTGCAGCCTGCACCTTCATGTGCACTCTCCTCCCACCCACGGATGTTGTGAGCAACAATTGCCAACATTTCGTGCCTCACACGCGTTATTCTGCTTCCCAAGTAGTTCTTGGAGTTGCCAATGATCATGTGGATGCGATAATGTTGTCAAAGGGTACATCATCATTATCAGCTTCATGTACACCAAGGAATGCTGTCATCGGACTTTCTGGCGGACATGAAGTTAGCAAGATCAAGATTCAAGCTATGAGATTCAACTATGAGACGACAAGCCCCCTTGAGTCTCACATGACATAGTCATTGGTCACATACCGATGTGTTGGGCTGCATGTTTGCCTGCATGCCTCACCTGATTGTGCGCTGCAGGTGCCGACAGGTGTGTTGCACGCGTTACGTGCGCTCTTCGACTATCTCAAGGGCTTTGGGCTGCTGGTCTGGAACGAGCACGGTGCTGTGCTTCGCCCAATCAGTGAGCCTGGTCACATGCAGCTGACCGGGAACGCCATGACTCAGCTGCACGTCCTGTCCGCGGAAGATGGCTCCCGCTCTGGCTCCCTCCTGCACCTCGTGGATTGCACGCTGAGCCCGCTGGCGCCCGCCTGCTCCATCGATGGGTCAGCAAACCTCTCATGCACATGGACGCAATCACTGAACGCCAGGATGCTGTACGCACCCCTGTTGTTCTCAAACCAGCGTCGTCTTGACTGCTTTTGCTTTTGCATCTATCAATTCTATCAATTCATTTTGAATTGTGAGTGTTAAAATCAAGCACAATCGCCCAAAGACATGACAGAGAAAGCATGAAGACATGCGGGGTGCTTTTCCACATAATGCATGACATTTCATGTTCGATAGCAGGCGGCTTGCCTGCCTTCGCTTGTGTTGCATACTTGTCTTGCACCGACTACCTGTTGCAGATTGACTGGTAGAGTCAATGGGGTGAGACTGGTCCCTACTCATCAGCTCCTTGTGGGTATCTTGTTTCTGTTCTCTCATCACAGTCGTCGCGATCCTTGCTAGGTTTACGGTTTTAAGATGGTGGTTACGATTTGTTATGCAACGCCTACTGAGTTGCGGGAGGCCTCATCTCCTCACGTGCCAAGTGCCAGAGCAGAGTGTGACGTGGTGTCAGCGCGTCGTCAGCATGGGATCCGACCCCTTTTCTTGTCCCGAATTGTTTTCTTGGAAAATCAAGCACCTTCAGGCGTCTGGACCCGCAAACCAAACGGTCCTGGCGAAACACTATTGCGAGGTGGCGTTCCAGCTCAGTATCTCACACATTGTTCGAAAGAGTGCTTCATTTGAGAAGTGCATCAGTATCTCACACATTGATGACAGAGATGCGTTGTTGATCAACGCTTCTGCGCGCTTGCAGGTGGAGGAGTTGACCTCTGCGGCTGCGGCGCCGTTTCTTGGAGCCTTGCAGGGTGCTCTGCGGCAGATGCCGGACCTCGAGCGCGCCATCGGCCGTGTCTTCCATGGCCGCGCAAACCCCGCGGAATTCTCCACGCTCATGCGTACCCTCGCCTTGCTGCCCAGCGCGCTTGGGATCAGCTCGAAGCCTGACGCAGGTGCCTTTGCTGCTCCTAGATAGGCACACTTACCCAATCATGCCGCCGCTGACGATGCACTTGACTGCGCCATGTCCGTGACGATGTAGGAGCGTTTTAAATTGATACATCATGCTCAATCACAACTTCAACTCTTTGTCGCAAGACCATCTAGTAGTATGTCTGGAAATGCGTTGGGTTCTGAAGCATAGATCTGGTCAGGCAGCGACGTATTTGGCAGCATGGTTGGTACACTCGTTCGAAGAATTGTAGCCGGAGTTATCCCATGTACGTACATGGTCCGACACTAGCTGTGACAGGCACACGGAGCCGCCGGGCTCAGGTTCAAACACAATAGCTGACGTCCATGTGGATGCGGCAGTGTTAAAAGATAGATCATTACATCACTTAGGTAATGGCAAGAAATAGTCCAAGTAAGCAACAAAGACAGCACATTCACAGTGATACAGCTCATTGAACTTCAGCGGTCAGAAAAAGCATGCCTGTCATAACTGCGCGACCGCTCGATACATACAAAAGATACATCATTATATCACATAGATGATGGAAAGATACATCATTACATCACATTGATAATGGCAGGAAAGATACATCATAACATCACATAGGTCAGCAGGAACTAAGCGCCATAGGCCGACGCCAACAAGTACACACATTCAAAACAGTACAGCTCATTAGATTTCAGCGATAGATGCATCAACATAGACAACGTTAAGCACGGAAAGCCTACCCGACCCTTTGCATTTTGCCTCCAACAAAGAAATGGCGGATGATGATGGTGACAATGTATCGTTTTACACCACTACGGCATCCACATGGACACAAGCAACTCTAAAAACTGCTTGGGGATCATCGGGCAAAATGTGTTGGCCTGCAGGGACACAGTGCGCATCTTCGACGTTGCTGGTCAGCAGCATCAGCAGCGCGTGTGCGCCAGAGGTGAGCTCCGCAGCAGCAAAGCTCTTAAGCTACATAGATCAAGAATCCGCAGCCCAAAACGACCTCATCGCCGTGTGCGCGTCCGAGGCGCTCTTTCCCGAGGTCTTCAGCTGCCGTGCCAATCTCAATTCCGCTCTACAGCGCCTGCAGGACCTCTTGCCGACGCTGTCAAAACTCGTTGGTGTGGCCGCTCTCAAGTACATCAGCATCCAGAACCAGGTGCGTTATGGATAGTCCTGTCCTTTGCCATGCCACGCTCCGTTGTCCAACATTCCATGAATCTGTGCAAACACATGCCTCAGGTGATGGTCATGGTAGCACTCATTCCCAAGTAGTACTTGATGTTGCCAATGTCCATGTGGATGCGGTCGTGTTGTAGATACATCATCATCACACACGGACTATCTTGAGATATGCTACAGATAGGTGGTGATGGTGGGGTGGTACAAGACGTAAGTGCTTGAAGGTGTGGCTTTTTGGCTATTTGTCTTTTGTGCCATGTGAGCAGGCATTGTAATGTCCAACAAGTCCCACAGCTATCAACCGTCTGCGTGAGGCGCGACCAGGTTTCAATCATAAGTCACATAGAACCCTCTCATACGATCATGCTGATGTTCTGTTTTACAAATTCTCTTTACACGCCTACCGCATCAACTGGTCATTGGCAACTCATACGGGCAACTTGGGAACCTGTGTCACCGTTTCCATAACCCGGAGGAGCGTACCGGGAGCAGCCTGGTTTACCATAGCCTGGCCGATCGTGGCCTCATCTTCGTCCACAAACCCTGCAAGCAAGGAGATCAGCCACAGCCAACTGAAAATGAGAATGTAGTTACACACCATGTGAATACTTTAGGCTGCATAGAGTTTAAATGGTTTAAATGGTATCAGCTGGCTGTGGATGATCTCCCTGCACGCAAAGACGATGCACTCATGTCTCCCGAGTATAAGTGGTTTTTCCTCCAGGAGCCTGGTTTTCCATACCCTGAATGGTACGTCGCTCGTGTCTTACAGGGTTCCGGAATCTAAATCAGCGTTCGCCTCAGTCTTATAAGCAGTTACTATGGACGTGTAACAAGCAATCTCAGGGAATGACACACGTTACCTCATCAAAGTACGCTTGCTAGGAAGTTGTCTCTCCAAACCCTAGGTCTACAAGGTGGGCTGAAGTAACCTGAAAATGTTTGATTTTCATCTGCAGGGGGATCACCTCGTTGAGCTGCCGGTGGAGATGAAAGTGCCATCGGGATGGACAAAGGTCTGCTCCACCAAGAAATTTCACCGCTACCATCCCCCCGAAGTCAAGCAAGCGATTCATCAGAAGGATATGGCCACAGGTCCGCCTTCCATCATCTCACACCAGTAATTCGCCGGAATGGGGTTCGACCCCCATTCTTGACCCTAATCAGCGTAACATCTTTGAATGTCAACCAATTGAGATGCGATCTTGTTTGTCGGCAATTTTGTTGCTTGCGTCCACGATAATATCAGGTCCGGCGGACATGAGCTGGACAAGCCTGCAAACATCATTCATTTCAGGCGTCGCGACTTGCAAATGACAGGGTCCGACGATATCGGTGTCGGTCGATGTGCAGAACTCTTGGAGGCGGAGTCCAAGCGCGCATGGTCAAAGCTCTTGGAGGAGTTTGCACCCCACAGCTGCACGTTCCGCGCCGCGACTGCGGCGCTGGCTACGCTCGACTGCCTACAGTCGCTGGCTACGGTAGCTCAGCGATCCGGCTACTGCCGACCAGAGTTCATCGACGACAGCTGCCCCCCCCAGATCATCATCTCACAGGGCCGCTCCCCTGTGTTGGACGCTCAGCTGCCCAGTGGTGCCGTGCCAAACAGACGTGGAGATACACTCAGATAGGTTGAGGGCTCTCGTGATCAACGGCCCTAACATGGGGGGCAAGTCATGCTACATGAGGCAAGTCGCGCAAACCGTGCTCCTCGCACAGATCGGGTGCTGGGTGCCTGCAGTGCAGGTGAAGCTTCGAGTTGTTGACTCGATCCTTACTCGCATGGGCGCGAGCGACAACATCCTGCAGGTGTGTGTTGCTGTTGGTGATGATGAGTCGTTTTACAACAGTACCCGCATCCACATGGACATTGGCAACTCCAAGCACTTGGGAATTAGTGCTACCATTACCATCACCTGAGGCCAGCGTACCTGGACCAGCATGACTTACCACCGCCTGACCTCACATTTTGTCTGTGAGGATGTGACGAAGATAGCTTTCTACATCACTACCGATCCACATGAACATCGGCAACTCCAATTCCTTCGTCGGGGCCAGTGCGACCGACACACGTGAGTCACACTTTACACAGTCCCTCGTGCTTTGCTATTCAGGGGCCGCTCGACGTTCATGGAGGAGCTTCTGGACGCGTCTGAGATGCTCAAGCGCGCGACGGAATCATCATTACTCATCATCGACGAACTCGGGCGCGGCACAGCCACCATGACGGCGTTGCCATCGCCATCGCCACCCTCGAGCACATCGTGCATGTCAAGCGCTCCATGTGCCTCTTCGTCACACACTACCCTGAAGTGTGTGCAGCCGCCGAGACGATGCAACCATCAGCCCAATGCTTCCACATGGCTCATCTCCGCCAAGGGAACTGGATTTAGGCCCCACACGCCACATCTCTGCTCCTTCAAACCACGCTAGTCTTGATCAGACAATTGTCGATGACGCTGCTTGCGTCAGCTGCTGACGATGGCGGGGCGCCTGGTGACCGGGCTGGTGACTCACCGCAGCTCCTCATTGACTGCACCAACCGCGGCGGTCCGCCAGGGTCAGGGCACATCGAAGACGCCGGCAAGATTCAAGGCAAGCACGCAGCCGGCGCTGCTGAGTCACGACCCAGTCATGATGCTGCACAGGACGTTGCTGCAGAAGCACTGGGAGGCAGCAATGCAGGTAGTGAGCTCATGGCAGGAAGCAATCACCTCGCCTGGCGTTGCTAACAGTGCGCAGATGGCCGGCAGCGGACAAAGGATAGCTGCTAACCGGATTGAGGGCGCCCTGGCGGACAGCAGTGACCCAGAAGTCCCCAGGGTTATGTTTCTGTACAAGCTGCAGCCAGGGGCGGCGGACCAGAGCTTTGGCCTCAACGTCGCCGTGCTTGCGGGCGTGCCTCCACGCGTCGTGAAACGCGCTGCTGTGATGGCTGCTGAGCTTGCCGGAAAGAGTGTTCGAGTCAGCACCAAGGACCTGGGTGTGTGCCCATGGAGGTTGATGATCTGCTTGTTGAAGGCGTTGATGATGGACCTGCCAATGATCGCAGGCCCCCGGCAAATGCCACGAGCGTTGTGGCACAAGCTGTGGTTTGCGCTGAGGATCCTGTACCTGAGGCACACTGCCGCTTGCGAGAGTTGGCGAAGATTGCAGCCACGTTCGTGGGTGAGCTGTGACCTGGAGAGATGTGTTTTTTTGGTGGAGTCGGATCCAATTACCTTCAATTTTTTCGATAACATGCAACCAAAGCTTTTCCCCATTGCTTCTTGAAGGGGGTATACGATTACAAGGACTTGGTTTGAATAATTTGCCATGTTTGCTAGATGTAAAGCTGAACAGCAAAGCAACGAGGGCAAACTATTAGTCAGTGTAGCCTGCATGGGCATGCAAAGCTATTCTACACTGTTGCAGTGCGGCATTCCCATAACTCTAATGCCACAAGAGGGTGGAGAGGCATCTTTGCATCTTGGCCATTCAGCACTTTATCAACTTCTATCTGTCGACAAGAACATGCACACCTCGCCTCGACCTTCGCTACAGCACGCGAACAATAGAGCATTTAATGAAATGGCAGCCACTGAGGTCACACCGATATCGCACGAGAATGTCAGTGAAGTACGTACGTCATGTACAACCACCCCTCTGGAGCGACGACAACACAAATACATTACCATCCTCGTTTGCACGTGCCACAAAATGCAAATACAACTTAGAGGTCACTCCAACCCATTCGCATGCGGCGTAAATCTCGCTCGCCACAGAAATCACTCCGAGCGGTTGGCATAGGGCGTGAAGCCCTTCTCCCGGCAATCAATGCCCACCATAGCCTCACCGAGGCCTCCAGAGACTTCCGCAAGGATCTTGGGGTCCATGTAGTGAGTGGTGGCCTGGACGATGGCGCGTGCACGGGAGGCGGGGTCGTCAGACTTGAAGATTCCGGACCCCACGAAGACGCCATCGACGCCTAGCTGCATCATGAGAGCAGCATCGGCGGGTGTAGACACCCCCCCCGCCGCAAAGTTGACAACAGGTAGGCGGCCCAACGACTTGGTCTGGCGCACCAACTCCACCGGGGCACGAATCTCCTTTGCGTACACATAGATCTCGTCATCGTCCATGGTCTGCAACTGTCTGCACTCCAGCCGCGAACGTCAGTTGGATGACACCGACATGTGTGGGTGCAAGCACTGGCGTTGCCAAAACACTTCGTTGGCGCCATGACACTACATTTTGCAGAGTGTGGACACACAGCCATTATTGCAGTTGTGTGAACGCTTGTCTAGGTTTTGTCTAGGATGGTGGGAATGAAAGCATTGATGGCATTACAACAATGCTCATATGTCACCTGGGCTGATAGAAGGGAACTGTTGTCTGCGATATACGTGAGGATATTCAGCGTACGGAGATGCATGTGTGTGTTTGCATTGGTGTGATGGATGCAAATGAAGCACTGCTGCCTGTTTGTTGTTTTCGTTCTCGAGATTCTGTTGGTTCGCCTGTGTGAGTCATGATTACACATAAGAAGCAATGCCAGGCCTACATCAGCAGTTGCATTAAGAGAGACGGACTTGTATGCAAACTCCGATTAGGCAGGTTGGTTCGTTGGTGCCATTGGGAGTGAGTTCTTTTAGACGCAATGACATGGCCGGTCTATAATGCCCAACCAACCTTTCTTATGGGTTGGTTGGGCATTATACCCGGCCATGTCATTGCGTCTAAAAGAACTCAGATGACCTAACAACGAGAATACGTGTTTGAATGAATTCCTCATCATAAAAACCAAGTACAAGACAACCACACAAGCACGCCATCATCTAGCGCCTGCCCTGATGGACTGATATGAATGCGCCATGAATGACGTCATTGGCAGGCACCGCAAAACCCCACTTGCATCATGTGGGAAAGGGTGCACATGTGTACTACGCATGACACAACAAGTGCGTACTGAGTGGCATACTCAGATGCTGCGCAAGAGTCAGGCTCACGTCAGCCAGTAACAAAGCAAGACACGGCACGCACCGTATGGCACCCTGTACAGCGCGGCAGTGCCGAACAGCCTCCACGACGTTCCCGGTGCCGGCCTCACCTTTGGTCCTAATCATCGAGGCGCCCTCGGCAATGCGGCGGAGGGCCTCGCCGAGGTCTCGGCAGCCACACACAAAGGGCACCTTGAAGTTGTGTTTGTTGATGTGATGGACCTCATCGGCAGGGGTGAGCACCTCTGACTCGTCCACATAGTCGACACCGAGCGCCTCCAGAATCTGCGCCTCCACGAAATGGCCGATGCGCGCTTTGGCCATGACTGGGATCGTGACGGCGTTCTTGATGGCTGTGATCATTGATGGGTCTGACATGCGAGCAACTCCGCCATCCCTGCATGCACAGCTTAGCTTCAAGATCTGGCTTGCATGCAAGCCAGCTTGGCTCTTGAGAGAGTACTGCTGCTGCATCTGAGATATATGCCTGTACACAAGCGTCTGGTGCCAGAAACGCCGGTTTTCGTTACCATCTCTTGCCTAGGTTTCGGCTTACTCCTTGAGACGATGTAATAGTCATTTTGTAACCATCAAGCAGGCAATCCTGTGTAGGTACTGATCCAACAAATTGGCAGCCGCCTACAATTTGTGCAGCCCTATCTCCCCATGATACTGCCCGAGTTGCCCGAGACACTGGGGCACGCTTACGATTGCCTCACAAGCGAGGCAACAAGGTGGTTGCTGCTCTGGACCAATTGCTGCGAGACTCTACGGAGGAATAGGCCTTGATGGACAATGGTACTTGGTTCAAGAAGACATGGTGCGTTTGGTCATCTATCTATGATGCACCTCTGGAAAGAGTAAGTGGTCTGTTCCAAATACGTTCACCTGGTCACTGCACGTGCATCGTATTCGGCGGAGTTCGTGTATACTCCCAACGTGATTGAACATACATAGCTCTTAAGTCAGCATTCTAGGAGACAAACTGCAGGCACGGAGATCATCTGTACAGAACTGCCTAGAAGGCTCAAGACCCACTCGAGAGACACGTTCGAACCAAAGCATCTTGGTTGTATAGGAATTCATGGGAATGAGTTCGCGTAAGAGCGAAGGAATGACTGGCAGTGGACAGTCTTCATTTCTGAACTACAACGAACTGAACCCTGGCCCTCGTACACTAGTTCAGAGGTGAGCGTGTGGCTCCATGAGCAGAGACGCAAGCCTACATGCAGATTGTAGCGATATGATTATCAAGCGAAATTGTACGTGCTTGTTTGAGGACGTGTCCGTCAACACCGTGTCGTGGCAAGCTCACAGCCAAGGCCGTACAAACGGCCGAGGAGACGTTAAGAATCGCAGATCTGCGAAAGATATAGAAGTTTCAGATGATCATGAACTATCATCTGAGTGGAAATCGCTTGTGCACTTGCGTAACGGGCACTCTCAAGGGAGCTGCCCAGCACCCACGGTAGGCAACACTGGAAACGCCCTCCATCCTTTTCATCAAAATTCACAGCGCAAGAAAGAGAACAGGAGGGATTGCTGGAACATAAAATTTGAATGCTGATGGTGAGTTTCCAGGCCATACCAGTGCAATTGCGTTGGAGCCGCAACTGCAGCAGCGAGGAGCTCCCGACAGCAATGCATTCGTGGCGCACTCCCAGCATTATATCATGAATAAAAGGCGTGTAAAATGGCAATATCACATGGTACGCCAGGCTGCAGGACCAATGGCTGCCAGTAGACGCTCAACAGGGTGCTGCCAGTAGATGCTCAACAGGGTACTCGCTTACCAAGCAATTGCAACCAACGTAACAAGATGCGCGAAGTGTACAGAATGGAATCGAGGCACGTCTATTGTGGCCTTACAAATTGGCATGTTCCGCACCGTCGGATATCTGCAGGAACACGCTCAAGCGCCATCACAGCGACAGCTCCAGCCTCCTCTGCGATACGTGCCTCCTGCACGTTGGTCACATCCATGATAACACCTCCTTTGAGCATTTGCGCAAGGCCAGCCTTGACGACGAAGGTTCCATGCTGCTTGTCAGCCATTGTGTATGGTCCAAGAGTACTGTCGGAACGTAATTGCCGGACGTGTTTGCAACGTTGCGATAAAGGACGATAGTATGGGCATAAAGTACGTTATCAGTCTGCGTGCTGCCGCAAAACATCTTGTCAAGAATGCTGAATGGCCTGTGTAGATGTGGTGGAAAAGCGCGCCAAATTCGCTGATTTTTATCAGCCTCAGGATTGGGTGGGTGTGTTGAGGCCCCCATCGCCGCTGATGATCGCCTCACTACCTGGATGCGCACAGCACACCGGTAGGTAGTAGAATCACAATGGAATGTCGCTGCACCTCTTCCATTGTCATGCATCAGCTCAGGCAAGCCAGATAGTGGTGTCAGCTCTGTTCTGTGAAGTTCATCCAACAATGTGGGTCTTCATATGACTTGAGCATCACAACGTGCCTACCAAACAGCCATCCTGTCACGAGGCAGCAATGTTACCTGATTTTCAACAGGTCACTGAGCGTACTTGAGCAAGTACAATGTGTCCTGATGAAAATCACTGAAAGGACCCTGAAGGCTTTATGCTCACCTGCGTGATTCCCGATTGATTCTTTTCTCTTTCTTTCAGCTTGCATGAGCGACGATGAAATGATCTTAAATGATGATTCAAGTGATAGAGTGGATGGTCACAACAGTGATGACAGCAAAGATGACAGGAGTGGTAGCCTCACCCAGCAGCTGCCAAGCACTTGTAGTGTGCTCAAAGCTTCGAACAAGGGATGCGATGTCGGTTGTTCACACAAGCACCCGAAGATCAGCTGGAGAAACAATGTGGACGATTGTTTCTCCAGCAACTCCCGCATTTTCTTCAACAAAGCAGCAGGAGCACAAACCCCAATGAATAGACAGGGATATCATACTGTGGTTATTGAGACTGAGGCGGAAGCTCCTTGGTCACTGACACGCTGAAGATGCGGTCACCAGGGCAGTAAAGGTTTGCCGGATGGTGTAAATTGCGGGATTAAATGCCTGGAACTGCATGATTGTGAGGGATCAGTATGGGCCCAATCTGGCCAAGCACTGAGGGATTCATTCTCAAGTGGTGCTTGGAGTTGCCAATTCCCATGCGCATGTGGCTGTTCGAACTACCAGTTGAGGTAGCGAATCGCTTCCACTGGTCAGATGTATTGAAGTTTAATCTTCTCCATCAGTGGCAGCGGCGTAGAAGGACGTATCATCATTATGCAAGCTGACTTGATTTGATGATGTCTATTTGGCGATGATAGGAATGTGGATGGCGCTGATGTTGGTTTATGACCAACAGGTGAGGCCGATTCGGACATCCTAGCCAACGGCGAGAGATGTAGGTGGGCAGCATCAACAAACTCAAATTGGTGAGGATTGCTCCAGGTGGTGGGAGCTGCATTGTATCTCCTTGGGAATGCACAGGTGGGAACGCATCAGAGTAATGCAAGGCGGAGTAATTTTTGGGTTCAGATGCCTGCAAATACATGGATTTTGGGACAGGAAAGCAGGTCGAGCCCTTTCTGCTGAAACAACTGCAACGCATGCCCCTTCGTACCTGTGTACCTCAACACAGGCACCCAATGCTTCCTCGATGTTCTTTTGAACTGCAATCTTTGTCACTGCAACAAACACAACGTACATGAAGATGGCAATGCGAGGGATCAGTTCTACTCGCTCAAGGTGAGTCCCAAAAAGGAGAGACAGTGCCAATGTTGTGACAGTTGTGTCACTTAGGATTAGTACATATGCTCTACGAAATTACCTGATCCGAATGACAGCTTCAGACTATCAGATGTTGTTTGCAACTCTATTCTTTGTGGGTTTGCAGGCGCGCTCATTGCGTAGCCTCTGTTGGGCATCGTTCCGGGGCAGGATGCCAAAGCTGCTGGGGGGAATGCAACAGGGACGTTTGTGGATGACCTGATGGATGGCATGGCCGCCTAGTGCGCGGTGAGCACGACTTGATGTTCATACTTTACCCCTGTCTGAAGGTTGTATGTATGGGTAGTCTTCTATACAGAAGCGTGGTTTTCTTGCATGACATTGGAGAAGTTCAGCCCGCACTGGTGCTTGCTCATGATCATAGACCAATGCATAGCTATCAGGCACTGGCTATCAGGCACTAGTACTAGCTGCCTACGTAGGTATACATGGAGAGTGCACGCACGTGTGGTCGCCATTTCAGTTGTTCCGTGCGTTCCCTGGGCTATAGGACATCCTGCAGTGGAGTACTGCAACTCGCGAACTCAATGCCTCGTTCTTTCAACCATGTCGACACGACCGAGGCAATTCTCGCAGCTATTCTCGCTGGCTCCAGTCGGGTTACCTAAAGCTTGGGCCCCTTGAAATGGCACGCATCTGTGGAACGTTACGTAAGTCGGGTTAAAGTTCAAACTATTGTCAAGCATCGCTGGCCGAAGTGTCGAAGAGCGGGCAAACGCCCGGTTGGTTACACCACCATCCCCGTGGTTGCACGGCAAGGCCGCGACTGCGACTCTATTCAGCGCACACAATAAGAGCACACAGGCGTCAAATCATGGATTAGGTATGCGTTAGTAATTGGGCATCGCAATTTCATGCATAAATTGGTGAGTCTTGAGGTTATCGACGTCTTGCTTGTGGTAATTGTGGTAATTTCATAGACCTGGGCCACCTGCCACAACGCTACCTGTAACTTTCACGCCTGAGTGATGATATAAGAACACATTGACGCATGTTTGGCGTCGTGTGCTAGAATTCCTGCCTCAAATTCGGCCTCTTATGTACCATGCCTTGGTGATATGAGCATGACGCGTGTCAGGGTGCAGCACAAGGTCGTTGCGTCCTGCCACTGCGACCCATGGCCACATCCCACCAAACACAGTGGAGGTATGATCCGTTGAAATGCCTTCAGGTTGCCCACTGATACTATGTGCATGGCGGTCCGGTCAACAGACATGAAACACTGTTGAAGTTTGGCTACACTTGCACCACGTCCATTCTCAGCAGTGCATTTCATAGGAATTGTTGTAATCCAAG
Source organism: Nuphar pumila (assembly GCF_984573655.1). Lineage (NCBI taxonomy): Eukaryota > Viridiplantae > Streptophyta > Magnoliopsida > Nymphaeales > Nymphaeaceae > Nuphar > Nuphar pumila. The sequence continues at coordinate 91,820 of NW_028323185.1, read as the reverse complement.
CTTGCCTTTGCTTTCAGGGTGCCAGGATCTTGAGGATGAGAAGACATGGAAGCAAGCACAGATCGGTGCACGTACCTGAAGTCCACGGCACAGCCCTCGATTTGGCCGCTGACAACACAGTGTATCGCCTTGACACTGGCTATCTTGACCCTCCTGTCCGCAACACCAAGCCACTGCAACCACCCTCACTCCATCATCCTTACTGGAGCCTGGCATGCCGCAGGCCCTCTCCAACATGAGAGAGAGGATAGTGATGGAAACGACAACAGCGCGATAAAACATGCCCACCCACTTTGGAAGCCTTCACAAGTGGGTATGGTGTCCTGTTCACTTGGACATGATTTATTGGTCATAAACTATTCATACACTGTTGGCCCTGATCCATCGTCCCGGCCCTGACGAGTTAAGAGGGCTGGTACAGTGCACATAGCTGCAATTACAGGTGCATACACTGACATCGTGGGTGCCTGCTGCCATGCTGTGGCATCCCATGACCAAAGAATCGCAGAGCGACCGAGGACGATGCGCTTGCAATTTGCATCAGTGCTAAAACACCATACTAGCTATTGCGGAGATGGGTCACTCAGAAGATTGGATGCATTGTACATGGGGCCCGAGTGCTGTGGGATGTGCTCATGTACGCGCTGGATGAAAAATGATGATGATAATTTGGATGTGTTTACCCTGGCGACAACAGAGAGTGCTGGGGACGACGTTATCAACGATGGATTTGTCACCAATGCGTCACAGGAACTCAGCATTGGCCTATGCAGGGGCAATGCTATCATGTAACGGAGCTCTCCTCAAGTTTTAGCTCACGCGAGCGGCCGCGCGTGTATGACAGGCTTGCTTGTTTCAATCGCTGAGGTTCAATGAGCTGTATCACTTCGAATGTGCTGTCTTTGTTGGTTATGAATATTTCCTGCCATTATCTATGTGATGTAATGATGAGTTGGATGTATTTACCTGGTGGCTTGTTGACTACTTCATGCCATAAGCTATGTGATGTAATGATGTTTCTTTTCATATCGCTGCGACATGGGTTACCTTCAGGCCACTATGGCTAAACGCGGCTTGGGCATGCAGAGCTGGCAGGCAGCCGTCGACCACGAGGAGGCATTCTAGCAAATAAGAGGCCCCCCCCCCACCTGCAAAGCTGAGGGTGGACCTAGTGATATCCCACTATCAAGAGTCCATGGGCTGAGTACGTTCCGTGCTGGACATGCTACACGACGAAGGCATGGACACCTAAGTCTATCTCTACGAAAAAGGCAATGCCCCCACAACACGCCTGCCGAGGAGCACCACCGTGCGTTTGCCGAATGTTGGCCGAGAGGCTTACACATACCTATACCACATGAGCACTGCGAGTTCGTATGGCAACCGCCAGGCCGACGTGACGGTTTACTTGCAAGCCGAGCCCCACTTTGTTGGTGTGACGCATGCTGTGTTTGTGCGAAACATCGTCTGGCAGGCGTTGCGGCATGGTTTGAGCATCAACGTGAACAACAAGCGCTGGAGGCGCATGATTCCTGCTCTCAGGGCTGATTACGGCTTCAGGGCGCCACAGGGAGCAGTGCTGAGCGAGCGGTCAAATGTCACGCTCGGCGAATGGTTTGACAGCGTGTGTGCCCCGCCCCTACAGTACGCGTTCCCTCGAGGTGGCACCACGGTTGCGTTTTACGTTGGCGCGAACTTTGCTGTGCACTCGTCGCTGAAGGTTCCGGCAACCATCGTGGATGCCAGCCTCTTGGAGCTGCAAGCCAGCAATGCTCCTGAAGTTGCGCACTACTTGGAGCGGACGTGGTTCCTCATGTTTTGGCGCGTGCGGGAAATGCTCTTTCAGAGCACATGGAAAGATGACATTCAAATCCGTTTGAGCTCGATCAAACAAACGAGGATGGAACGTTTAGATTCAGGAAGACCACGCGTGCAGCGTGAAGCACACTGATCTCTTCTTTGATTCGCATGTTGATTTGAGTTCCTGGCGTGCATGAGCTCATATCATATGTCACAGAAAGGTGAGTGATTACCCCCAGTTTGGCAATCTCATTATGGCATCAAATCTGACCATGACAAATCGTAGTGCTCGTTCCATAACGGGAATAGGCCACTGTCAGCCATTAGAAAAACCGAATTTGGTGCAAAGTTTTGGCTCAAAAGTTGATTAAATGCAGACTATGCAACAGTATTGCATGCATGGACTGGCTCTAGGTGTCTGCAAGGCGACCTGTGGTGCACTTTCTGGGGTTCTATCTCTCCAGCGATAGAATCTAGCGCCTTTCCAAGGATTCCATGTCTACTCTTCCAGTGATCACAGCCAGATACACTCAGGCTGTGCTTCCCATGGTTACATTGTTCCCATGTAACGACATCATCAACAACACACTTCACATGTGCTTGAGAAGCGGTGTTACAGTGAATGATCAGAGTAGAGAGGATCGCAAGGTGGCTCTCGCACAATTCCATGGCTTCTCCTCGACTTCCTACCCTGTCTTGATCATGGAATACACCGCCGTTTACAGTTGTGCCAGTCGTCCAGGCTTATTCTGGTGTGAAGCTTTTTGCACGGATTTGGTTGTTTTTTGCACCACAACCACAATAACTAGCAGGTCTGAACCCGTCAAGTGGGAGGGGGGTGAGATTGTGGCTCCGTGTGCCGTCAAGCGTGCTCGTCTTGCACATGCCAATGTGATTAGCAACTTTTGCAATAAGCGATGTCTTTGGGCAAACAGGGTTCTTGGTGGGGTTAGGATGTTTCAGATGGATTGGTTTTAGTGCTTCCATGGGTTCCACTTTGCATTGGGGGCTGAAAACTGCTTACAAATGAACGAGGGCACTGTCAATGTCAGTAGAAAACGGAGGGCCTACGAAGCTTTCAGCGTCATCTCTAAAGCAAGATTTGTGGTTACCTGATACTGTGCTCTGAGTTCACAGTGAAAGAAAATAGATGGGTTGAATTTCAGCCACTCCTGCTCCTCTTTCAAGCCACGCGCTTTGCGCTTGACTGCTCTTGCACAATCGCTATGGTCGAAGATGAGACTCTTGACACTTATCATTCGTTGCACCGTATCACTCTTGACTGCCCTCACAATATAGCCACACAAGTGGTTGTAGCATGATGTTGCAGCACACTATTAGCTGGTTGCCGACAGCGCCAATGGCTACGGCGATGCCGAACAAACAGTGCTTCGTCAGAATGGGGTCTGGCCCCCATTTCCTCCCCAGATAATCATGCATTTTTTTGGATACAGATCCACAAAGCAGACTACCTGGCAAAGCTCTGCGATCCAACGGCAGGCGTAAAGTCTTGCATGTTACGGCGATACTCGGCTACTCTGAGGTGCGGCTATCTGGTTATCTGGTTGCGTGTGTTGTTGTTGTGCACGTTGGTCAGAGTGTAACCCAGCCATAAACCAACTACGACTTGATCTGGCCCACGATCTGGAACAGGCCTTCAGGGAATATAGCAGTCTGGCGCCAGCATGTTGTTTAGATGTGTTCTTTCTATTCCCTGATGGCCAACTGGGTTTAGTCCCGGCCGTTCCCTGCCATCGTGATTCATTCAACGCATACGGGTTGTCTATTGTCAGAGACGGCCCCTACATTTTGGTGACCGTGCCAAGAGCTGCCCAAACCTTGCTCGAAGTTCTTCTCATCACAGCATTCGTTTTGTTGCCGTCGTTACTGGAGGGTGTTGGGACAAGAAGTGGTGGGACGGCCGCACAGGTGCCAGTTCGCAACACCAACTCTCATCATCCAGGTTCCAAGCGTGGACGGGGGAAGTGACGCAAAGACGCAACAGCACCTCTAGCGAGTACCGTGATGTCCGAAATGTGATCAGGCGTGAGACCAGCCGGCAACTCACGGGGAGGCGGCGGCAAAACCGGCGACCATGGAGGGGGAGGAGGCAGGTCTGGCATATGCTCATCATGTGACTCAGGCGCCGAAGGCCGAGACTGAGTTCCCCTCTTTCGTGACAGATAGCGGCTGCGGTAGCCTGGAGCCGTCTGCAGTGTGCATCTGTAATGCACAACCGCATCGTATGAGGCAATAGACGTATCCCCGACACTAGGAGAGAGCCGCAAATGCGGAGCCCGGCTGATGGGATCTGCAGGGTTGTGCTTGCCAGGCACGTGCTTCAGAGCAGAACGAAAACGTTGCAAGAACAGAACCCATCTTGTCTGTTTCCTGCTGCAGTCAGGCTGAGCGCAGATCCACACCAAGGGTTGATGATCAGTAAAGAGCTCAGTGGTCGCAATTTCCAAGTAGTAACGCCATGTTTCAAAGATGGACACCAAGGCATAGAGTTCCTGCATAGAGTTCTTGGACCACCACGGAGCAGGAAATCCAGCGCGACCTCTGAGCTCTGTACTGATCATGGACCCTTGGTGTGGATCTGCACTCAGCCTGACTTGAGAAGTAAGCAGACGAGATGGGTTCTGCTCTTGCAACGTTTTCATTTTGCACTCATGCACGTGCCCGGCAAGCACAGCCCTGCAGATGCCATCAGCCAGGCTCCGCATTTGCGGCTCGTTCCTAGTGCTGGGGATACGGCTTTTGCCTCTTACGATGCAGTTGTGCATATCATATGCACACTTCAGACGGCTCCAGGCCATCGCAGCCGCTGTCTGTCACGAAAGAGGGGAACTCAGACTCGGCATTCGGCGCCTGAGTCACATGATGAGCGTATGTCAGACCTGCCTCCTCCCCCTCCATGGTCGCCGATTTTGCCGCCGCCTCCCCGTGAGTTGCCGGCTGGTCTGACACCTGATCACATTTCCGACATCAGGGCACTTGCTAGAGGCGGTGTTGCGTTTTTTCCGCGTACATTGCGTCAGACCTTGCCTGTTCACGGGTCCAGTTCATGCTATAACTTAGACGCCTCGGAAGTTGAGGGGGCATCAACAGGTTTGCCTGTGGTTGACTAGGATGCATTGCTTGTCAATCAAGATGAGCGTGCGGGGCGGAAGTGCTTGCTCATGGGCAATTTTTTGGCAGTAGTCAGACGAGGGTGTCACGCTGATCCGGAATTTGCAAAACTTGATGCTAGAACTAACAATTGAGGACTGACTAGAGTGCAGAGCATTGGTTCAAGGAAAATGCTTTGGCTCTTCCTGACCATAAGTAAGCACGTCCGCCTTGCTGCGATAACTCAGATGCATGACGCTCCTTGTGCCTGACAAGTGGGTCGCCATCGGATGCTACTTGCCCTTAGAGCGGCTTACTGATGGCCGACGTTTGACCGCGATGTCCGCGAGTACGAAGTAACATGTGAGCAGCGTCAGCGCAACAAGGTGCGCCATTCGGTCAAAGGAGAGTTTTCTTGCCCCTCTCCCGGTCCCAGACAAGCCGTTCCAGACGATTGGTGTGGGCTTCATTACAAACTTGCCGGTTACTCCTCGTGGTTATAACGCCATCGCGGTTGTCGTGTGACCCTTTTCTAAGCTAAGTCATTTCATGCCCTGCTGGATGAGCACTTCGGCCATCGATTTTGTTTAGGAAACATTTCTGGCGGCTACACGGCGCCCCATGCCTGTTGTCAGTGATCATGGCGGTCAGTTTGTCAGCAGCAACTTCTGACAATCTCTTACTTTTCAGCACGGGGTTAGTACTAAGCTTACATCTGCCCATCAACCCTCCACAGACAGTCAGGTGGAACGCACAAACAGGGTGCTGGAGGAGAAGTTGCGGTCGTATGTTAGTCATCTTCATACGGATTGGGATGAATGGGTAGGCTGTGCAGAGGTTGCGGCAAACCAGGCTCATGCAGCCGCTCACGGCACTGGTCCATTTTCGCTGGTTTACCATCACGATCCTTTCACGCCTCTGGATCTGGATCTTGTTAGGAATTTGCCGATTGCTGCACATGACAACAGGCTGAATCCCACAGTCCCTTTTCTCAAGACAAAGGATGGCAAAGCCTACTGTCACTCTTGGATTACATGGTACACGACGGCAAAGTAACCTTGTTGCAGGCCACTAAGGATCGCATGTGTGCAATGGCGAACCAGAAATGTGTGTACAGGGGCTTTCAAGTCGGTGATCTTGTCATGCTCAACTCGAAGATGTATCAGTTGAAGCAGCCGACTCCCAGCAGGAAGTTTGTGTGTCTCTTCGTTGGTCCATTCACAGTCTTAAAGCAGATTGGTAAATGCGCGTATCTTTTGGACCTGGATAAGGCCACAAAGGTACATCCGGTCATACATGTCAGCAAGTAATGGCCGTTTCGTCAGGCGCTCTGCATAACAAAGGACCCCCCCTATTCAGTTTGAGGGACACATGCATTACGAAGTCTTTGACATACTCGCTCAGCGCGGTACATCAGACAAGCCTCAGTACTTGGTGCAATGGCGTGGGAGTTCAAAATTGTACAACACTTGGGAGCCGACTGACAAGCTTGGTTCATGCAGGGAGACGCTCGCCCGATTTAACCAGCGAAGGGACACGGCGCGGTTAGTTCGCAAGGATTGCTACACGGTGAGACTCGGCTCGGCACGGGACAAGTTCCACTGGCAGCACAATAAAGAGGTTGGTCAATCATGGACTGACAGGATTTGGATGGCCAAACAAGAGTCAATAGGATTAGTTGGCCGGTCGAGGGCCGATGGCTTGAGGAAGAGGGACGCCTCGAGGAATCCCCCATCCACTCGTTGTAGCGGGACGCTCGACGTTTGGAGCCTACGTACAGACTGGCGATAGCGCCCGGAGCGGATCCCAGTGTAGGTATTGGGTACCCGCTGTGTCCTAAATCCCGTGGCGGTGGGCAAATAGTTGTACTTGTGCGCCCTGTTTGGGTGCCACATTCAAGCGAGGTGCAGCGTGATGACGCGTGCACATGTGAATTGCTCTCTGTATATTACAAGCGACAGGGCCGGCAAATCTAGGTAAGGCTACCGAAAGACGAACAAAAGAAAAGAAAAAGGAAGACAAAGCACACAGCGACACAAACAAACAACGAAGCAAGTCAGACCTCAACCGGGCTCTCTGCCGGCTCATCACATCCTGGCTGGAAGTTGTGTCCAACACGCACAGCAATGCGCGAGAGAGAGTTGTAGTACATGCGCGCTTTGCTCTTGCAAAGGGCGCAGCTGAGCTCCCGACGCACGGTCCGGACAAAAGACTTGCTCTCTGTTCTTGTAAATACACTTGCTCATTGTGCCTCGCACATCGTTTTTCATCTTTGTAAGTTTGCCCTGGGCAACTTTTCGCATAGGAAGGGGGGGTTGTTACGGTATTTGATTGTGTGTGTTGTGGTTGTGCACATAGGTCAGATCGTAACCAGGGCACCCAACATTAAAGAAGCTACGGCTTGATCTGGCCCACGATCTGGAACATGCCGTCAGGGAATATAGCAGTCTGGCCCCAGCACGTTTAGATGTGTTCCTTCTATTCCCTGAGGGCCAACTGGGTTTCAGTCCCGGCCGTTTCCATGCCATTGTGTATCATCGTACGCATACGGGTTGTCTATCATCAGTGATGGCACCTACATTGCAGGCCTCGTGCGATGATGGAGCATGTGAAGCAGTGCTTCGCCAGAATGGGTTTCAACCCTCTTTTTGGTCCCGAAAACTCATGTATGTTTGGGAATCTGGACCGGAAAAACAGAGAGCCTGGCGAAGCACTGATGTGAAGCTCCCTGCCTGCAGCGCTGCGGCATTTTCTCTCTCGCCCGTTGTCATTTTAGCGCCTGCGGGCGCCGTCCGGCTGCGCAGCATGTTCGCAGCTGCACTCCTGTTTGTTTACAGCTCCAAAGTCTGTGGCTTCACATCGCCACGACTGTTGCAGGCATGCATGCGCGCGGCTACATGGCATCTGCCATACGTTGCAATGCCTGTGAACACGTGGTAAGGCACATGCTGGATGGGTGAGTGCAGCATGCAGTTGCGGTTAGCATGCAGAATCGCCGGATGTGACTGATGCACCCTCTTGGACAGCGCTGGGGCACTTTGCTGCCTCTTCCCCAGGTCTGTCATGCATGGCCATATGGCTTGAGGCCGAATTCGGGCTTCGAAGCCCCACTTTTGCTCTCCCCAGACGGCGGCGAGGACATAGCATATGCACAATACACTTTTACATATTTGATCTCTAGCTACCGGAAAACCTTGCATGTGTACGCCATGTGATTATCCCGCCAGCTGGGAATATTTCGAGAAAATCGGGACACTTCTGGCTGTGGCCCAATTACGTGGCTCGGGGTATGAAGCTGACACGTTGTGTTTAGTTACATTAACTTGTTCTCGATTGCAGAAACGACAGCCGAATGGAAATTTTTACGTATTATCTCATTCCAAAGCGTCGAGAATCGGCGCACCGCTCATGCTCATGCGCATGCATGCATGTCGGTTTATCCGACGAGCCCGCGATTACACTGTGTCTGCAAACCTGTCCAGCAAACGCGATATGTGCATGACAGCATAAGCATTCATGTGTTCAGGTAAGTTTCGAACCGCCTGACTCTTTTAGCTCACGCGTACTCTGGTGATGAGGCTCAGAACTGTCAGGACTCTGGATCCACTTGCGGAGCTTCGTTTACTCTGTCAGCGCGCTACCTATCCCAGCAGAGATACGAATGTTTACAAAATCCAGTTTTCGCAGGAATGCGCAATTCCCCAGTGTGTGCGTTGTTACTTGGCCCATTTTGCCTCATCAAAATTTGACGTAACAGTCGCCCGTCCGACCGACGCAATCGAGGCAGCCATGCGTCGAGATACATCTGTGGTTGCTGGAATAACTAGCATGGAAAAGAAAGATTGGTAACAAATTCTCAAACAATGTAAGATAGTCGTTGCAAAGGCGGGCATTCTTTCAGGCGGATTCCTCAAGCACTGAGGGCTGCCACCCAGCTGGCCCACTATGGTACCACTCCATTTCAGTGTGCACGAATGCACCCGCACCCGGTATTGCGAGTTGTTCGATCTGACATGACACCAGGGCTGCTACGGTGTTTTACCATCACACTTGACCAGAATGCATGCTCATCACCTGATTCGTGTAGAATCTTTCTCGTCTCTGAACTTCTAATTGCTCCTTTCGATCCTGAAGGGTGTGCACACTAATGGAGACACAGCATGGAGGCAAGGATAGCTCGATGCACAGACCGGCAAATCACAAGTCAAACATTGATCTGGCTCCTGACAACGCTGTGCATCGCCTTGACACTGGCGCTCTTGACCCTCATGGCCTCGATGCCAGGCCGCTGTCACCAGCATGACTCCATCTTCTTGACCGACACCTGGAATTCCTCAATCCAAGACCATGGTGGCAGAAAGGGTGCCCACTGGAACGACAGCCGCGGGATTAGATGTAGGGAAGCAACATGTGGTGGGTTACAGACAGGTGGCACGCCCAGAGGCTCATGCGACCTTCCGTCAATTGACTTTTCTGAATGGAAAAAAATTTATCGGCTGAGTTCCCTAGTTGCATCCCCCACCAGGGCATGTGGCATCCCTCCACTTAGGCCCACGATCAGCTATGAACATTTCCCCATTGTCAATATCGACTGGCATGATCTGCTTCTGCTTGTATTCGAGCGTATGCGGTGACCTGTTCAGACCACACACATCATTAGACCGGTGTTGTGCGCATCCAACTCTATGTTTTCTTTTACAAAAATAGCTATTTGTTGCTTATCCGTTGTAAACCTGATCGTCCCTAAGAGCTTCCCTATGCATCCTGGTCTTGTGCTCCGATCTGCAAATGTAGCTGAGTGTGGATCTCATCAACACAACTACTTGGGGCCAACGGCCTTCCATTCAGAGCTGAAAATAGGAGCAGTGCATTCAGCACACAGCATTGCATCAATGTCCTTGCCTCCTTAGTTGCATCCTCCTGTGGGGCGTGCTGCATCTCTCCATTTAGGCGCGAGATCAGCTCTGGCTGTCTCGCCCGTTGTCAATGCCGCCTGTTTTGGGCTGGCGTGTTTCTTTCTTTCAATGTCCTTGCTTAGTGCAGCAATGGCATGCAGATCTTACTAAGAACACATCATTGGCGGAACTTTCTCCGTCGATGGTGGAGACCTCACCGCCAGCCAAGCTGCGTGTGGACATAGTGCTCTCACACTATCTGGAGTCCATGGACTGGGTGCCTTCAGTGCTGGATATGCTTCAGGCCGAAGGCATGGACACATGGGTCTTCTTCTATGAAAAGGGCAACATGCACAGTAAACCGCTGGCAAGGAGCACGACCGTGCGCTTGCCCAATGTGGGCCGAGAGGGCCACACATACCTTCACCACATGCGCACTGCGAGCTCATACGGCAATGGCCAGGGCGACGTGATTGTGTACATGCAAGCTGAGCTTCATTTTATCGGCATGAACCACACAGAGTTTGTGAGAAGCATCGCTCACCAGGCGCTGCGGCACGGTTTGAGCATCAACGTGAATAACAAGCGTTGGAGGCGCATGATTCCTTCGCTCCGAGCTACACTTTCAAGGTACCAGAAAAGGCTGCATTGACCATGCGGTCAAACCTCACACTTGGCCAGTGGTTTGACAGAGTTTGCGCTCCCTCCCTGCAGTACACGTTTCCTCAGAACAGCACCACGGTTGCGTTTCATGTCGGCGCAAACTTTGCCGTGCATTCGTCGCTGAAGCTTCCGGCAGCCATCATGGATTCCAACATGTTGGAGCTGCAAGCCAGCAATGCTCCTGAAGTTGCGCACTACTTGGAGCGGACGTGGTTTCTCATGTTCTGGCGCGTGCGCGAACTTCTCAGCCCAAACAGGTGGAAAGATGACAGTTTGAACCCGTTTGAGCTTGATCAAGCTAACGAAGATGGAAGTTTCAGATTCCGGAAGGCCATGCCTGCCGTGTAATTGAAAGTTATTGCTGAAATCCACGGGGCGGCCTAGGAAAAGTAACAGTATTGAACAAGCAAATGTGGTGTTGTTCTGACTGACGTGCCTTCCAATACTCGGAATCATCATGGGTGGATAGGTTAGTGTGGCATGATTATGTGCTGTGTAGGACTTTACCTAAAGCCATGGCTAGTCAGCTGGATCGTACACACATGACTTTCACAATTCTCGGCATTCTTTTGAGGTGTCAGCCAAAACCTAGGTAGGCTCTGTGTTCCTGAAAAAGGCATCTCACAACCACAACAGGTCTGGCAATTTCGCTTCACCACTGGCAGATAAGAATATGCCTTGGCTTTTACGTAGCCGATTGTTTCAACTTCTTTAAAGTGCTTCCAATGGTAGATCTAACGCCCATGAGAACCGCATCTCCTTGTACTGCCAGGCAATGCTGTAAATGAAATGAATACACAAGCCCAAAGGAGGCGGAGTTGACAACGAGCAAGACAGCCAGAGGTGTCTCGCGCACAAATGCCCAGGCAATGCAAGCCATGGTCATTCCCAGGTACTTTGCATTCTGTCCTAGTATGCATGAGGTTCACAGTCTGATGCAAAGAGGTGCATGCTCCATCTGGGTGAGAGTGCAATTACACAGAGATGGTGACTGTTGACTTTTAGAGGTTCAGAGAGCGTCACAGTAATTACAAGCATCCTGAGCTTACGGGCCGAGTCTGCTTCCATGACTGTACTGCTCCTAAACAAGACCTCGTGTGATCTGCTTCAAGCATTCTGCCAAGATTGAGTACTGGCGTGCCCTGTTTTCGTCACATGGCTCCCTCTTGCGCACACGTGTGCGGCAACCCCACCTGCCCTTTTAGAGTGGACGTCGAGATGGGGGTCTTGCCGATACATGTTTGTCAGCTGAATACACGAGGCAGCCGATTCAGTCGTGGCCACGCTGGCTAACTTTGGCCACAAAAAGTAGATCTAAGGTCAGCGCTAAAAGAACAATCATGCGCCCTTGGATGTTGTACGTTCAAAGACGTTCAGATGTTGTTCTCACTTCGCACTTGACTGGGTGTTCCTCAGGCTTTGAGGAGCAGCCGTACCCGGGAGCAGTTGAATGCAAAGCAGCAGCTCCGCTTGTCAGGAGCCTGCAATGAGAGCGGGTGCAATGCTTTGTGCCAATGTTGCCTGTTTTGGGCTATGCCCACTGATGCTGCGCCCAGACTTCTGAAACCGCTGACGACACTTTCCAGTCAGACCAGGCTGTAGGCTACTTTTCGTCTGGGTGGCCTGGTAACAACCTGACTCGCATGACAACAACAAAAACAACACACACAAGCAGACAGCCTTACCTCACTACAGCAAGTATCGCCCCACAGCAGCAGTATCCATGGTGTGTCTGTTGTCCTTGTAAACGCTGAGAGGTGGTTAAGATTGGATAGCTTGCTGCAGCAGGTGATTTAACAACCACAGTTGCCGACATCTGGCAATTGCAACTTTCTGACACCACCTCATAGGCTCGTGGTCACCTGGCACGAAAATTTCATCATGACTGCAACCCACATGCTATGGTACTCATTGTTCCCTGTCCGTTTCCTGACAACAAGCAGGCTTCGAAGTATGTGCATAGCCGTTGTATCTTGCAATCGTGCGTCGAGACAAACTGCAGGAGATGCCAAGGGCAGTGTAAGGCCGGGTGGATATGATGTTGGTGTTTGTGTCCGACGGAAGGTCAGATACACAAATAGTCATATCTTTGTTGGTGCCCCCCCCCCCTCTCAATGTGCTTTAAATTGGTATGTGATGGTGTCAATGGTAGAAGACGACCAGTGCATTATAGCCCAAGTGGTTTGAGGTGCAACCTGTTGTTTGTGATGGAGATACCAGCAATAAGGCAATTGCACAAAACCAATTGGAGAGGCATGATTGCTTGGTACTGCAATATTGAAAGTGTAAGTGAGCCAAGTTGAATTACCTCAAACGGATTTGAGTTCCTCTCTTCAAGCGGAGTGCAAGCATACCACTTGGATGCGATCCATGCAAGCTTTGTGATGCCCCCCCCCAAAAAAACTTTGTCATGATGAGCCAGAAAACATTTTATACCGGACCACAAACACTACCATCAAACACAAGCGGGGCACACTCACAAACGATGCTGAGGCCATGCCTGCTTGTCCACCACAGGGAATAATCGGGTCAACCAGGATACTACTGATGAAGTCAATGTACCGTAAAGGTAATGACGCGTTCGTCAATGCTGAATGTTTGCCAACACCAAGTCTTCTGAGAACCCACACGCTCCACATGTGAAGGTCAGCTTCACAGTCCCCCCCAAAATGCAAACATTGTACCGTACTGTGTCATTTACAAGCGACAGGGCCGGCAAAACAGGAAAAAACACAGAAACTTGTACCGTACTATATTCAGTTACACAGAGAGACAGAATCACCATAGCTCAGGCCGCAACAAAGAACCCAACACACACTCGCAACGGCACAAATTCCCCTTAGGATACTGTACCGTACTATATTTCATTACACATTACACCGTACTATGTTTCAGTACACAGAGAGGCAGAACACATTACACCGTACTATATTAGCCATTTGGATTGTCACGCGTCACGCTGGGCTCGAGATCCTCCGGTATCGAAAATTATACTGGTCACGCGTCACGCTAGGGGAAAAACGACATCCATAATGACGGCTGATATATAAATTTCGCCCGTCACGCTGTCAGACATTTCCCAAGGTGTCTGCGGCACCGTGTGTACCCTGGCCGTTTGCGTCGCAATTGTCGCCTGCGGCGCCAGTGGTTCACCCGTGACGACGGACGAATAATAAATGTCACTCGTCACGTTCTGGTGCTTCCACCATAATGACGGATGAACAATAAATGTCACGCGTCACGGTATCAGAAAATGATCCGAATGGCTAGCATAGTACAATATGCGTGAAGTTCTTTTAAACAAGCTTCCGACTTGCGCTCAGAATGCCCCAGCACAGGTTTTCATCTAGGTTGAGGTACGGAATGAAACTTCATTGCATGAGAGTTAAAAAACATCACAGAGGTTATCATTGCTAACATGGACCCTAGATTGTTTCCTTTGTGTGGCGATATGAACTGCGATGCTCTCTACCGTAGTAAATTAAACATATGGTTCGTAACGCGTAACGCTGGGCCGGACAACCTTCCTTGGCGTTTATTATATTGGTAGCGCGTAATGATTGGGGGAAAAAAAAACCTTGTGAACGGTTGTTTAATAAATGTTGGATGTAACGGGTAACTCTGTCCAGAATTTTTTTAAGGTGCCTGCGGCACCCTGTGTACCCTGGCCTATTCGAAGCCCGACACCAGAACGAACCCTGTCATGAATGTAAGCATATAAGGGCCCATCTTACCTTGCAGAAACCACCATTTTGTCAACATGCACTGTCACGCACCGTCCACCCCAGCTGGGGCCGGTTCACGCAAGCAAAGGCAGTCATTGCTGTGTTTCAAGAAGGTGAAGGACATGACAACTGCTGAAAAAGCCGAACATGATGAGCGAGAATGGAATCGCATTGATGATTACTTGTTTGAGAAAGATGAGAGAGCGCCCCTGGTGTTAGATATTAGTGCAGATGATGGTGATTGCCCGGCTGAGCTGGAGCGAAGGCAGAAGGAAGTAATCAGAAAGAGAGTTCTATCCCATGCACGTGTGAAACGCTTCCGAGAAAGGAAGGCTGCGCTGGCTTCCCAGGACGCACCAGCCCGCTTGCTCGACGATGGTGTGGATAGGGGTGAGTTGCCCGAGGGTTCCGATGGGGTGGATAGGGGTGAGTTGCCTGACACAGCTCAGACACAGCCCGCCAAGCGAAGGGTTGGCAGGCCCGAGGGTTCCAAGAACAAGCGAAAGCGACAGTACTCTCCTACACCTGTGGCACGGGACCAGAATGCGCAAGGCTTCGCCCGCAAGCGGTACAAATTGCTGTACCTTGAAAAAAAAATCGCCTGCGGCGCCAGTCATTTCCTCAACCGTATGAACGGTTGTTTAATAAATTGAAACGCGTAATGTTTTGGACTTCAACCTAATTGACGGTTGTTTAATAATGTAATGCCGTAACGCCCCTCATTTTCTCAACCATATGTTTAATTTACTACGGTAGGAAACTGCATAATATTGGTCAACCGTTGCTTTCATGCAGGATGAAACCACAGCAAGACAAGCTGTGTCAGGCTATGATCATTCAGGCTGGTCCCAGTTAGGAAAGGTGTTAAAACCGAATTCCACATGGGCAGGGTTGAGTTATCATGCTGAACATCCATACAACCCACGTGCTCATTACAACACAACCAAAAGTCTGTTTCGAGGCGACTACGCATACATGTGCGACTCCTCTTGCAGCTCAACGCTGAAAGACAGGCAATATTCAATGTCTTTCCTCTATGTGCATCCAATGGCATTCAGGAGTGCAGTGCTTCAGGTCGATGGTCATATCAAGTACTGCAATGCACAGATGCCAGACATACTAGTCCATGACGTGGGTCGAAATGGAGGGTGACTGACGAGCAGAAGGACATTGTGCATCCCATGCATTGCAATCCAACAGAGAACCAGGTCCAAGAAAGAGGACGGAGACGAGCCATAAGGGAACTGCTGCGTGGGGGGTGGTTTAGGAACACTAGACGAGCATCGTCGCTGTCGTGGATTCCACACATGCAATCACCAGAAACAACCGAGGCTGCCCAGAACCCAGCTCAAGCCATGCTGAAAATCGTCCCGCTCCTTGCGCTGAAGCCTGGTGTGAACACCTCCTCCGGGGGACACGAACTTACTGCACACGAGACGAGCCACTTGACAATTGACTGACTAAACGACAAACCTCTGTGCAACACCACAGCCACATGGTCATAGCAACTGCAAAGCTAACCTATGGATCCATGTCACCTTCACCATCAGCCGAGGTGAGCAGACAAGTATGATTACAATATCGGACCATATTGAGTCTTTGCACTTCGTTCAATCATGACCAAGCTGAAAGGTTCTCAAAGTCCATGAGATGCTTACAGCATGGACATAGTACTCCAGCACAGCGCTTGGAAAGTTAATTTCCAGCAACGTATGTTCACATCCTTGATCTAGCAACATCCTCGTACATATCGACTATAACATGTAGTGTGTATTCATGACGTGCCGAGTCCAGAGCACACGCTGAGGAACACATGCTGCACCATACACTGTTCCACAGCTTACTGCTTTCCCATCAGCATCGACTGACGATCTATCCATCGAGCGATGGTTGGTATAGGAAACAAAATTGATGGCATATGCTCACAAGCTGAACGTTGTTCAGTCTCTTGGTAATCATGGAAAGCGAGGCGTCGCGGCACCATTATGCATGCTCTTGCATGATGCAGTTACTTTTCCTAATGCATTTCACTGAAGGACATCGTCAACTGGAGCGAACCAGGACAGCATGGTTGCGTGGAGCCCATTCTCGTAAACCACCCCATGCTCGATTCAGCCTTTCGTGAGTATTGACACCCCAGGTACTCTTTTGAGTGCGTGAATCAGGATTCTGTACGGGATAATTTACTGCACAGCACACAACTACAAAAGGTGAATCAAGCGGCTGGCAAATGCTGAGGCTGGGAGTCGATTCTGAGACAGTTCGGTTGGCTGCACCCCTGCCAAGCGCCAAGAAAACTGGCTCGGCGTTCGATACCAGATCGATCAAAGTTCAAGTATGTAACGTACGCATGGCACAAATATGGACGTCCGTACCAGTAGGACCAGTCTGGTCCCCAGAGCGACACCATCCCAAACTATGAACGAGCGGCACATGAGCACAAAGCATGAGTAGTGCTCCCATATACACAAAGTAACGATGCAATCGTTGTCAAAAAATAGCGTTCAAGCAGACGCGCAGGTATATGCAGTGGACGCCATGACGAATGCTGAAAAGCGACCTCGCCCCAAAAGCAGCTCCATCAAGTTATGGGCTCACCTCCTTGTTGCTGATGTTCACTGATAGCCAGTCGAGCCCTTCATACAGACCATCTCCTGAGGTAGCACATGTGCTTTGAATGTACCTGCACAAACAACAATCGTAAACGCTGCCCTTGACCACTGTGCCTGTCGCGACGAAGGACCTGCCAATATTGGCACCAGACGAACGTACCACTTGCGTTGACGAAGCGAGTGCAGACCAAGCTTATCAGTGATCTCTGCAACATTCATAGCGTTTGGAAGATCCTGCTTGTTTGCGAATACCAGGAGAACGGCATCGCTCAGCTCGTCCTGCAACACACAAGCTGCGTCAACAGCCAGCATGCAACCTTGCGGCACGCTAAGAACGTACAATATGTTTGAACAGCAGGTTTAAAGCACCGTATGATATCTAGGAGCCGCGATCTAAGTGTCTTTCAGACATCGGGTCCATACCTCGTTCAGCATGCGGTGCAACTCGTCACGGGCTTCCCCAACACGCTCGCGATCGTTACTATCAACGACGAAAATGAGTCCCTGTGTATTCTGGAAGTAATGCCTCCAGAGCGGGCGAATCTGCAGCACAAACCAAGCGGTCACCATGTGATGTCACTGGAAGCAAGAGCTAGCAGCGAGCTTGGCAGGGTCCTCACCTTGTCCTGACCCCCTACATCCCAGACGGTGAAACTGATGTTTTTGTACTCCACAGTCTCGACGTTGAAACCTGCGCGCTCGACCCTCGTCAGCCAAGACAACAAGACGCGGATGACTAGTGGACATACTGGGTTGCAGTTGGATGGTTCTGAACACTTGCAACAGCTGCATATGCTTGCAGGCACCGAAACTCTGATTTCAACTCAGAAACGTGCAATTCATTCGGTATGCAAACGCTCGTCTGTGGCCCAATAGCTCGCCAGCATCGTCGGTCCGATGCAGTCAACCCAGAATGTTTGGGACACCAATGTTAGCAATAACACCCGTAAAAGCGTACCGATCGTGGGAATGGTCGTCACGATCTCACCCAGCTTCAGCTTATACAGAATTGTCGTCTTTCCGGCAGCATCGAGTCCCACCTGCGAAAGTTATGGTCGTCACGACTCGGTAACGCGTTGGTCTGCTGTAAGTTGAGTGCGGGGAGAACGCTTGCGAGTGCTCACCATCAGGATCCTCATCTCCTTCTTGGAGAAAAGACGAGCAAAGAGCTTGGTAAAGGTCAACCCCATCTTGCCTCCTTGAAAGAGAAGTCAAGAACTAGCAGTGCTATTTCGTATGCAAGGATCTTATCTGTGCGCTTGCGTGTGAACACAAATGCCCAGCACCGCGTCCTGCTAGTAAGCGTGAGCAGACATTTGATGCAAAGTTAGGGCCCTAGCGTTCTTTCGGGGGCGATGCACGTTATACATGCGCTGGTTGAAATGACCAGGTTAGAAGCACCTGGACACGTGTTGCGTCATTGCCCCGGGAAACACTTCGCGCGGAGAAATCCTACTAGGGATTATACTGCGGCGCAGTCTGCCTACTGTCCTCTCTGAAAGCGTGTGAATCATTTCAACCGTAGAGCGTGTTGCGTAACAGACGTTTGCGAGACTTTCTTTAGCGTAAGTTCAGGCTGCGTCGCTGGACAATGTGAGCTCTGTCTACGCTTACACCAGCGCACAAATCACGAAGATGAATACGACGGTTTGAATTTTTTGTAGAACGCTCGTTTACTAATATCCTTGCCGTTTTTTGCAATGGGACATTTATACGTATTCGTGTGTAAGACCCTGCAATGTGTGGGGGCGAAAATGGACACAGTGTCGCATTCAAGCGGCGATGTTCATGATCCAGAACACGAAACTAGTGCTATATTTTCTGTTTTATGCTGTAACATCAGCCGGACGATGCAACGCACTGGCCAGCGGTGTGTATAGTCACATCCACCCTGAGAGAATGAAGAAGACACGCACGTAGAGAATGGTGACAGGCACTGATAAGATATCTAATGTACGTTCAATTTCTCTGGGCGTCTCATCTGTGCTCTAGGTGCACAGTTCTCGCTGAGAGGTCTGGTTCGGAAACCCTATTTCCACCATAATTGGACAATGTCAGACCAAGCGATGAAGCATGGTCAGCCAAGAGTCCGCTACAGCGAGGCCTCATTTGTAGATATGCCATGTGAAGTAACAACACAACCCAAATGCGATATCTCTGCTCTGATGGTCAACATGAGTGCAGCATTCTCACAGCAGATTGCATCAATTCGCGGCTGGCTTCGCAGACGGTAATTGTGGTGCATGTCACAGCAAAATATCAAGCAAAGCCTCACCAACGTAGTCTGTGTCGACAAGGTGGAGGGAATAATGACCTGGACACATTACGGAGGATGGCATTGGAATGGCCCGTTCACCGGTGGCTGATGCAAAGTATATTTTGCTGCATGTGACTTTGCTGCGGCTGCTGTTTGTGCAGCTGATCAGTAAATGTTAAAAATGTTAAAATGCTTATGGAATATATACACCATGGCAAATCCGTACCTTGTGGAGCCAGCACTATCTCATCATACATCAATGTAAGTTGTCAAACGCAGTTGCATGGATGTACAAGCAACCTCTCAGAAAATTACAGATAAGACAACAGCCCAACGGGCAGCACAACCTCTGGCATGTACATGAAAGCTTGCTGATGAGAGAGGATGAAGCAGCTTGCGCCCTTGACAGAGACAAGGGGGAACAAAACGGGCCATCAACACTGCATTCTGATGGTTGATGTACTATATGCTCAATTTGAATGCACCTAGAGTCCTGCAGATTGTTCTTTTGTCGGGGATGCATGTCAACATGTCAAAGAACGCAAAAGCAAAGTACCAAACACAGTGCCTGTGGCCCTCAGCAATGCCATACTGCTGTAGCGGACAGGGGCTGCTCACATGCCAAATGCAGTCTCCTACAAAATTTGCCCCTGGGAGTGTGGAGGCAGCAACTCTGAGAGGAATACTAAGCGCTGCATCATGTTCATCTTGCCCTTAGAGTGATCCGAACAGAACTCAGGCATACGCACAAATCCTATGTACATTTTCACAGATCGACACAAGTCTGAAAACCTGACATGGACGACTGTTCCAGGGAAATCCCTGGAACAGTTGTGGACACGGACGAGGATATGCAGCTGTCAGCAAGCAAGGACACGCGCACAGTATCTACTAAATGCTCGCAGTGTGTTCAGCAAACAAACACTTTTGTACACAAGATGGCGCTGGACGGGAGGTGCACATGGCATAAATGACCATTGTCAGAGGTATAAAGGGGGTTCAGTCCTCCAAGGGAACAAACTGCCAAGAGCACTGCCAAGAGCCCTTCCAAACAGGCCAAGAGCAAATGAAACCTTCAAGTACCTCATCGAGACACGCAGCATCCCTGGATGGCATTGTGCCAGGCGCACTTGCGCACTCATACTCACTTCCAGTAAAACTCATATCCCTTGATCTGTCCGACAGCAACGTAAGACGCGCGGCAAAATAAAAATGGGGGATTACGTCACTGGCAAAGTGTTCAAGCAAAAAAGCTACGGATCGCTAGAATGGAAGAAATGGCACCACTGCATCACCGGTTGAGGTAGAGCCGGCAAAATTTCCATGTTTGATCGACAAGACAACGAGTCAAACAACAGACAACCATTGACGGCACATCGCCTGCATGAAGCACGCCAGCGCTAATCGATATAAGTACAGCTAAAAGTCCCGAAATCCGAGGCGCGCGACAGCCAAGATGCCGCCAAAGCCAAATGCATGCTTTCCAGATGGTCTCTAGTGCCTGAGCGAAACAGCACCTAGAGCTCCTTCTCATGGAGGAGCGAACGCTGGCCACATAACTGTTGCAATGTATTCAGCGTCGCTTCGACCTCCTAAAGAACAGACTTCCACTTGACAAGTCTTATTGATGTATCAGCTCATGTTATTATGATTTTTGCTTGTATACAATGCAGCGGCACTCCCAGTGCCGCCGCGGACTCCGTAAGTCATGCAATCAATCACCAATTACCACTCAAAAAATGTAGAACAGGGGCACTCGCACCAGCCCTACTTATGATGATAAATTCCAGTGGTCTTCTATATACATGGTATAGAACAGTAACGTCCTGATTCGCCGCCTACACGGTAGCCACATCATTGTCGGTGGCTACCACGTAGCCATGTCGTCGCTGTCTGGCTACATCGGACTTCATCCAGGAGACTCCTCCTACATGGTGGGGCACAAGCCTCGTAGCAACGGTAGGATGACGATGCAGGTCACATACCTAGCAAACTGTCTCTTTCCTTTGCGGACCAGCACCCACCCAATACATCGCCTCCTGCACTGAGCGGTCATGTCTGAACGTCCACTTTCCAGCTCCTAACGTACTGCGCCAACGAGAGTACCACGGACCGGGCTCCCAGAGCAGCCCCGAAAGCTGCAGTTCAAGGCGTCTTGGCCCCCCAATGGTCTTCCAAACGATGGAAATGCTGGTCTTGCAACCATCGACCATGCCATGCATTGCACACAGGCCAAGCAAACTGGTCGCCGAGTGCATGGGCGATGGTCCCCTACAACGGTAGCTGTTGTCCCTGATGGTTGCACAGAATACGAGTAGCTTTGAATGAATTTGCCGAATTTGATAGCAGCTGTCACGCTTGCTGTCAAGTCATCAAGAGTCATTTCTAGAGCGGGGCATCTCGCCTGCCTCATCTCGGGACATCGAGTCGAAGGAGTTGGATCCTGAGCGCGTCTCGTCTGAAGACAGGCGCGCAAGGGTGCTGCGTCCGCGACACTGTTTGTGTGGCGATCCGATGTGTGGTTGACTGTCGCCACAGAGCACGAAGCCCTCGTTCCGCGTCAGCGGGTTAAGTGAACGTTTCGGGGGGGAGCAACCGAAAACTGAAGAGTGCACAGAAGTTCGAGGTGGGCCTTTTGCGAGAATCGCACGGAGCTCCAGCGCCGAACTCTTGTAAGAGTCCGACAACTCCGTACGGCTGGGGGGCATGCAAGAGGTGTGATGAGGCCTGCATGCGTCACACGGGCGTACGAATACAACACTCTCTGGACAAGCTGGGGCATGCCACTTTTTCCTAAGAGCAAAATACATTTCCAAGCCGAAAGAATGCAACGCCTTGAGTCGCTGATTCGATAGCAGCATTCATAAATGGTGGGAGAGGGATGAGCGATATCACGTGAGTGCGAGAAATGGCGCGGGGAACGATAGAGTGTGGGTGGGCAACAGCCGCGGAATTGGAAAGTAGGCGAAACCAAAGTGCGACTCGGAGGTAAAGTGTACGCGCGCAAGAGAAGATGGGCAATGTGATTGTGACATGTCCTGGTGCTGACGAAGCACGGCGTCAGCAAGTGAGGAAGTGAAATCGACTCGCCACCGACAACTTGAAGGCAACAGCCACCTGTACACAATGTTCCTACGCCCTTCTACATGACTATGATACGACGGCTCTGGGTGATAAGCCATAGCCTATAGCATAGGGCACCATCAGACACAGCCAAGGAAACCCCAAGGAAACAAATTCCCAGACTAAACTGAAAAGGGACAAGAGGATTAAGTGTCCCACACCACCACAGGATGGAGCACAGGAGGGACCGGTGATAGATTTGATGGAAATAAGCCTTCGTGGTCCAGAATGAGCAACTCGGCTCACATAAGGGATTGCTGGTTTCGTTAAGTTTGTCACAACAATTATTATATCGTAGGAGAATGTAATAGGTTCCTGCTCGTGAAAAGCTTCAACCTGATTCTGATGTGTACATCTTTCAATTGCTGGATTGCATCCAGGCCCCTTCGTGCTTTGAATATCTCGTTCGTCAAACGAACAAGCATTTCATCGGCCAGCAAAGAGGAAGGCAGAGCGATTTTGTTAATGCTAAACGTATCAACTTACGTTTGAAGGTAATGCTGGCACAAGCCAATAAATGTCGACTGCCTCATCGCAATACAATCGCGTGTGCACAATCCTGGGCTCGGGACCCTCAAATTAGCTGCATTCGGTTTCCAGTCAATACACGCGCAAAGAAAGATGCGTTACTGTAATGTACACTATAAATACACATAGCATGGCACTGGGGGACCTTGGGGATAACGCTGCAAACGGATATCCAGGGGTGTTCACAACACATAACACCGCTGACTAATTTACCTGCAACACAGATGGGAACCAACCTGAGACACGACTTGTTTACTTGAGGAGAATGGTGTCGGCTACCAGTGAACAGCGGGGAAAAGGAATCATCAGAGAAGCGCCTGACCATTTCAGACAGGCAGCTCCTGGGTGCGCTACCACGCTGGCTTCTCAAAGACATTGTCACAAGCAACAGCACTTATCAAATACCCAAATGTATTTTTAGGAATGGCGCATAAAGGTCATCTACGAGGCTTACAAAGGCTCTACAAGAAATACATGAACGCAATGCGGGAGTGCACCACGTCACACTTAGAGACAGACACATGGGCTTGTGTACGTTACAGCACGCACTCATCCAAGAAAGCATAGGCAAACCGCATCATGAGATAGACGCAACGAGGCCCACGCATTGTTGCCGACCTCGACTCCATCGCAAGAACATGACGCATGCTTTTCCAGCATGACGTAAATGGCTGACGTCATCCTGCGGTCAATCCAGGACTTTCTGGACTCCAGGGCCTGGACCAGGCAGGAGCTACCGGGCGCCGGCCTGCCTGCGCATACACGGAGCATATGGTACCGTTGTAGGAATGTTGTAGGAGCGAGGCTTCTGTTTAGAATTCAGGTTCCGCCTGAATGAATGTGTCCGTTACAAAATTGCGGAATCCACTTTTGTGAGTGCTCACTATCGAGCAATTTTTGGATAGTGGAGCACTGACGTGGAGTTAATCGACCATTTGTACTTGAGCATGACGCTGGACGTGGCCAAGTACCTAGAGCTCCTTCGTAATGAAACGCACGCAGCGTGTGCCCGTCATCCATTGGTCTTGACGGGACTTGACATGACAGATTTACGGCTACGTGGCCACCTGTCTCTGCATGTTGCTCGTGACGTGGGTCGGTTCTGGGAACAACGAAGAACAAGGAAACGCAGACGAGAAAACCGAGGGTCTGTCCTTGCGTGCCTGAATGTACTAGGCTAGTTCAGTTGGCATGATGACTCAGCTTGGACTGTGAACTGTTACTCAGCTGCAGCCTGTGGGGCTGGGTAAAAAACGCGGGCGTGCCTGAATGCTTCATTCACGTTACTTCCCACTGCATATCCAGAGTCCAAGCAGCATCCTTCTGGGAAACCTATAAAATCAAGTCTGCCTCACGCGGCAGCAACTGCGAACAACTGCCGTCAGTTTGCTCTCGCTGCCAATGTCATATCTCGAGATGGTTTGTGTGTTGAGTGTAAGTGGAGCAAGTGTGAGCTCATGCATGCAGCTCACTCGAGAGATGAGTTGAAGCAGGCCTTGTGGATAGAAGATAATCTTAGGATAAGCTCATGTTCTCTGCAGAGATCACGAGCTCAGCACAGCTATGATAAGAACGTGAGCATACAGGTGGTAAAAGCATTGGATAAATATGGAAAGCGCTTGGCAGGTTGAAATGTTCGCCCCCGCCACAAGCAAACATCCTGCTCTTGTCATGCAGCCTGCAAAACACCTCGATGCAGCTTGCCACAAAGCATATCGATTCAACTCAAGATGTAGCTTGCTTTGTGTCGCATCTCTTATCAACTGCTGGCAGTAGGCTACGACAACAGAGCCAACGCGATTTAGTTGTTTGTGAGCTTCACGAATCCACGTCACTTATAATCGTAAGTCGCCATTACCAAACGTGTCAAGTTGAGCCCAAACACCACGCCCATGCTCACGACGGACCATGCAAGCATAGCATATACGGCAGTCAATGGTTCCCAGGGGCCATAGACGTTTTCATGGTGCTGTAAACTGCTTGCAACACATGTACGTTACAAGTGCAAATGCACGAAAAATGCAACGCAGGGATAGCAGGACGCCTACTCCTGTTGCAGCAGTCAGGTGCAGAACTGTTGTTGGACAGTAGCACACGCTGAGTGCGAGGTGTGAGGCACAAATTGCCTGAACCGCCCAACATGCCTGAGCTGAATGGCACAGGAGCTGCTTTGAAGACTGGCATTTCGCCTGCTGTGGCCGACCCTGTTTGCAAGTGCTGCCCCCTCTTCCATAGCACGCAAGAGCTGATCATACAGGCCTCGCATGTCACCACCACTGGCCGGGGCAGTTGCATGCGTTGAAATCGGCCATCTTCATAGCGGAACATGCATGCGTTGAAATCGGCCGTCTTCACAGTGGAACAATAAAACCGAATATTTATTGCACCATTGCAACAGAAGAGTTGTACAGTATGTAGACTAGTATGCACAGCATGTACATCCGAGGATGATGTTGACATTATGTCACGTAATTTATGTGCATGCACGTCCGAGCCCATGCAACACTCACCAAGCTGACCACTCTGGCCGTCTACTGCGGGATGCCCGCCGGGCGCCAACTTGAAACACCGTTCATGACGGGATGGCCTGTTGGGCCGTGCAGTACACAGGAAAGAGCAGATCGTGAGACAGCATTTCGTACCAACCGTGTAAAGTATGCAAGGACCTTCAGTGCTCTCAAACTTTGTCATGGACCGTTTTGCAGGCAATCTAGCTATTGGGTGTCACAGGAATGGTTGGCAAGATCACGCAGTTTGGCTGCCCTTGAAGAGCGCGGAACGGAGGGCGCCTCGGTTTGTCTCCGTGGAAATCCCCTCTTACCTGAAGCATCCGCAGTCCACTATTCCGCGCCGAAATGCTGTTCTCTACAACGACGTTTGCAAAGCAAAGGAACGTCTTGATGACGACGTTATATATATTCTATGTCTAAAGCATATGCACGTCCAGTGTATTTCCTCAGCCAGAGGCTCTGGCCGCTCATGGAGGCATGACACAGCATGCAACGATTCGCGTAGGGCTGGTTCGCTCAGGGCTGCAGGCCTGCGCAGCTAGGTAACCCGAGTCGAGATTGGCAGACGTTGAGTCAAGACATGTTCGTCTCGCTGGGTGCATTTCAAACATAGCCAGGTCTTTCCATTGGTGGTTGCTGTTGAGACAGAGTTGAGATTCACATCAACTTCAGGTGCGATGGAAACCACAAGCTTTGCAGTTTGCCATTGTTTCCCGATTCATTCGTGCAGATGCAACCATTGCGAATCAAGGTCTGCTCACGTCAGCGAGCTTTCGTCACCCTGCCAGACGTAAGCATACGTGGTGTTTATCAGCCTCAGATGACGTGTGCTGTGTTTGCCCATCCCTTGAAGTTAACTTTGGAATCTTCTAAATAGAGGGAATGCGCACAGGATGCATGCTTAACGCTCTTTGGATTGTTCCGCCAGTTCGTGGCCTTCGTTTTCGTGTGTTCTTGACAAGTGGCGGAACATTGCGTCAGCATACGCAATGGCTGTCACCCATGAATGACGATATATTGCAGCAAAACCACGATGGTGGTTGTTTGATGTTGTGGGGGAAGCTTGGGCAGGCATAAGGACAATGCGTTGTTTGTCGCGGTTCCTCGAAGTGCATGTGACCAAACACATTAGTTCGTTCGTTCGCTGGCTCGCAGCTACATTACTCAACACGAGTTCTTGACATACCTTCTCGCACATCATATAAATACAGGGGCTTCCGGGGTGACTTGGGTGTCCGCAGCGGCTGGCTCCGGCCAACCCTACACCACCGAAAACATTGATACGTTACATTTCGGTGTTTACCATGGCGTCGGCGTTAATATTGTTCCTCTTCATAAGTGGAATCATTGATACGATGCATCCGCTATTCAGCTTTGCCACATGAGCCGTTCGTTCAGGTGTCCACAACTTTCTTGACAAACGCCAGTGGAAATAACACCGTCGAGGGACTTTTCCCTAACGAAACTGCAGCACTGTCCAATAAAGCACAAGGCGTCTCGGTTTGTATACAGAACGACTAAGGCCCTGGGAATTTCCAGTCGTAAGGCCCCGCATTTGTCATGGGTCCGGCAGGTATCCACCGTGATGCCCCATGCACTCACGAGACTCAAACTGACCATGCAGAGTAGAGTCCGGCGTTGCTACCATGGTCCATGCCTTCCATGACTCACTCCTCCAGACGGGCCTAGACGAGAACTGAAAGCGCGGATCCACTGGACACTAGCATCAGTCGGCGCGCTGCAGTCCCTTCGCGCTTACCGCCGTGCGCTTATCCTGCAGTTTAACGCACGACAGCGTGGTGTCCCCAACTACTGCACGGTTGCCGCCTTGTTGCAGCAGTTAAAAACGCGTGCATGCTTCCTCCACAGCTTGACACCATGTCTTCCCCAGTTCCTGCGACACGTATGTCTCTTTCCCACCCTTTCATGACGATCACTGCATACGACGCAAAGTTCGAGGCATTTTGGAAACAAAAGAGCCTTTGACGTGCGCCACGTGATAGTAGCTGACCTCAAATTAGTGTGCACTAGATCTACAGTTAACTGGCGCTTCGTGTGTTCACTGCTTCCCGATGCTATATGGAGGCTTTACTTGTACACACGTGAAAGAGTTGCACGTTTGTGCTTGGTGGAGCAGATCCATGGTCAACAGTTTTGAGATGCACAGCGAGGATAGGACAATAGGCGGTGACAACAGAACTTGTCATGTTCTCGCCCGGTCCACCATTTCAAAGGCTCTCGAAGATTTTTAAAGACCCGATTTGTTTCTCAGCAGTACATCGTGGACGGGTGCCATTGCGAAATCACACGATGAATAACAGAGGGGGAATGGCGTGTGAGCGACGCAAGACCAAACTGTCACGGATTGCAGATCCCGTCCCAGAGGAGCCAGTAGGGGGGAGTCCAGGGCCGCAGACTGCAGGCCTGCCGCTCCCGGACCCAGCCAACCCTAACGTCGCAGTCGGCACGTCCGCATCCCTGGACATCCACATGGCGATGCCTTACGCGATGGACGCAAACCAGTACGCTGAGGCGATTGGCGCGGACCCCGCCGCCATGCACAAGCTGCATGATATGCGCCAGGCCTACTTCATCAACACCATGAATCAGGGCTTCATGCACGCGCCTCTCACGTGGATGACCCCCCAGATGGCACCGTTCCTCAATGGCATGCCGCTTCCAGCTACCAGTAGCGTAGCTGCCCCTATGCCGGAGCCCCCCGCTGAAGTGCCCCCAGCGAAGAAGGCCAAGACGACTGCTTCAAAGGTGTGTTGGCCCCTGAAGTCTGCAACCAGGCCCAGGTGCTGAGCTTGGCATGCCTATTTCACCTTCATGCATGACCGTTCCGTGCCATGATGAAGCTGCGTTGTGAAGCTTGTGATTGAGATAACACTTCCTGTGTGCTCTAGTGCGGAGTAGTGTGTGCTGCGTATTGTTATGTCAATGATTAACGTAGTACTGTATCAACATCAGTCTCGGCTAAATTTGCACTTTTCCATGTCAAGTTCCTGTTAGCACCTATGTCACGGATGACGGGAGCGGGGTGGGGAGGAGTCAAGAGTAAACATTTCCCCCACAGGTTCGAAGCAACGCACAGCTGAAAACTCACATAAATGTGGCAGTAAAGTACGCATACGGATACCGACTCTGGTGCAAGGCTGCTGCCTTTGCCAAACTGCACATGCAGCGAGGTCACGGCAAGCAATTAATCTATGGTTCTGCCGTGCGAAAGTTCTTTTGCGTATGAGTGCAAGATTTCTTATCGTTTGCAAATGTGATTCTGCCTATATGTGTAACAAATATGCATCTCTCTTCTGTCAACATACTGTCTTGAGTTCTGTCGATGTACAACTTGAGTTTCATTTGTCCCACTACACACAGACAGGTCAGAATTTACGCTTGTAAGTGAGGTCAGCGTAAGTCTGAATGATTTTATGCAGGACGCGTACTATGGCGACCCAAATACCTCTGCCAGTGGCGGTCAAGCGGAGGGCACCTCTTCGAGGCCCGCGACTTCCACCGCGCCCTCGGGCGACAAATTCTCCGTCGACTCCCTCAAGATGCGGGAGCGCAAGCGCCTCGAGCAGAACCGGGAAGCCGCCAAGCGCTTCCGAGCGAAGAAGAAGAACCACATGCAGGACCTCTCGTGCAAGACGGACCATCTTGAACAGGAGAACAACCGTTTGCGACAAGTGCGTTGCGTTACGCTTGCCGTTGGCTTGGGATTGCACTTTCCCGAGTCGCCTGCGTGCATGATGAGTTGATAGCTTGTTGAGTTGGTGTGCGGCTGCTGGTCTGCCCTCTCAGGGTTTGATGTTCTGCGACAGCTATGGGTTCCGATGTTGGGAGATGGCTACCGGTTGTGCTGCATGTTGTCCCGCAGGACTAGAAGGGTGGAAGCAGACTGAGTGATAGTGTGGTATTGGGCCGTCCTGTCTTTACAGGTGGCCCAAAATCGGGACTTTGTGTGACCGCCTGCAAATGAGAGCAACAGTTTCGGAAAGTTTGGGCTTATGCACAACTGATGCCGTACGGCGAGCGATTGGTGGTGCGGCCAAGGAAGTGAGCTTGGTGCTACTGGCAGGTAGCCATGTTGTACAAGTCAGCGCATGCTGAGCAAAGAGCAAGTTTGTGAGCATGAGCCAGTATGCCTGCCAGATAATTGGCCGAATGCACGCGTCATCTTGCAAGAAGACGTCTGCCAGACACGTAGCCGATGCGGAACTGCTTCGCAACTCATTCACATGGCAGGAATATGTCTGCGAGGTAAGCCTCTGTTTCTTAGTTTCTTACCTTTCTATCGTCAGCTGTGATATATGGCCGTCACAGCCCCGAGGTGTTGCATGGTGGCACCTGCATGCTTCCGCATATTTACAAGCCATTATGCTGCAGGAATATGCAGTACTGCTGAAGCAGCTGGCGGCACACAGCTCGCAATTCGAGGCGAGCATGTCGGCGGCAGCGTCCCTGCCCGCAAGCGTCATGCACGTCCACATGTGGTGGGACCAGCTGGCGCAGCTGGCAACTCGATTCAAGACGGAAGCGATCGCAGCCACAGACGCCTGTGAGGAGCTCAAAGTGCACCTAAGCCAGTATGTCAACCTGCTGCAGAAGGTCATTAATGATGGTGCCGCGTGCCATCTCGTCAACCAGGACCACTGCCCGCACCCGTTCAGGTGACACCCGCTGCGTATCATCCTCTACAAAACCTTATAGTTTGGTGTATTGGCTCACGCTCAGCCGATTTATCTGAGAGTTGAATTGTCAACATTGGCCGATTTGTAACAGCACGTGTAACAGCCTTGAGAGCTCTTCTCACAGAAGGGTGCTCTATATATTCTTGATGCATGTATCTGTTGGTGCCTTTGGCAGTCCGAAGAGCCGTTTTAGTCAAGGGCGAAAGCAGTCCCTGCTGTCTGATAATACCCACATCTATTGCCATCACAAGCCATACACGCGTGAGATTTCGGCAAAGCGATATCGACAACCTTTGAGTTGACGGACCATTCCGATGTAAGGAAATGATCCTGTTTATTGATACGAGCCCTCGCATGGCAAAGGGTCGCAATGGTATCAGTAATTCGCCAGAATGGGGCTCAACGCCCAATTCAACTCCCAAACGTCATGCATTTGCGACCCCGCAAATTACAGGGTCTGGCGAAACGCTGAATGGTGTTCATGTCTACAGCACTGCTACATTGGCTTGAACATTGACATCGCTGTGGATGGTGAGGAGTGCGATGTTTGGTGCAGGATGATGCTATGGATGGGGTACTTCCGGCCGACTGAGTGTCTGGACAGCATCATTGCGCAGATGTCCATGGGCCCCATCGCAGTGCAGCTCCAGGGGCTGCGGCAGCAGTACGAGGGGCAGGAGGCGCTCCTGGAAGCATCCATTGCCGCTTCGGCTGAACAAGTCAAGCGCCAAATAGGTGCGCACTTCACCATGATGCAGTAGCACTGATTCGCCAGAATGGGGTTCGAATCCCACTTTTGCCCCCGCAAATCATGCATTTGCAGGCATCGCGACCCGCAAATTACATGGTCTGGCGAAACGCTGTGCAGTAGCCATGCGCGATGCCATTCACCGCATTTGTATCATAAACGTAACATCCAGTAAACCACTGTAGTCGCATCACCATTCGGGGGATGCTGCATCCCTCCATTTCAGCTTTGTCTGTCTTGCCTGATATTTGACTTGTCATGATGCACACCTGTCAACGCCGCCTGCTTTGAGCTGGCGTATCTCTCTTCTTCTCTTTCCAGGACTTCCAATGAACTGAGCTGGAAAGCGCAAGCGCTGGCCACACGGTCAAACTGCTCCTAGAATAACTAGGGTTAGTTGATTGTGCAAACAGAAGGCGGTTGGTTGTGCGACAGCAAAGCTCTAATGACGTCGCCTGCACACACCAAGCTTCCACTTGGACAATGCTGTCATTGTGGCAGCAATTTCAGCAAGTTCCCTGGTGCAGGGTGCGCTTGTCGGCGCCAAACGCTCGCTATGTCGTTGGTAGCTACCACGTAGACTACCTGGACCAGGTCCTGGTAATAGTAATCAGATATCTTTATACAGGTCCATTGGTGCGTGCCGAACCTCGACAAGGTCTTACTGTGCTTGGCCTCCATGTGAGGCCATGTATGGACGGCTCAGGCTAGTGTCCCTGAGCCGATCGCAACGGTTATGCTTGCAAAGTATGTCACTGCCCAAATAAATTCATGTCTCCCAACACAGATTGACTAACTGGATCTCACCTGTGGTCATCGCCATCCAGCAGGCAGGCAAATCTCTTCTCCCCCTTGAATTTGAAGTTTGGCAATGTGTATGAAAAGACGATCCCGCATGCCGTTGTTGACTGGAAATTCCTCAACACGTAGGTGTTGCAGGGGAACAAACAATCAAGGGGGGGCCCTCCGTGGCAGTCCACTTCCTCAGCCTCATGGCAAACCAGATCCTGCAGTGCGCCCAAGCCCATTCCATGTACGTGTCGCAGCTCCACGACATGCTGGAGCCTCAGGACTTCTTGCGCGCCCTTCTCATTCCGATCGACTGCCTTGCTGTTTTTAAGGAGACCATGGTGCTGGTCGCTCAGCAGCCCCCGTCCAACCTCGTCATGCCTGGCTCGACTGACATTGGCATGCCATATCATCCCGTACAACATCACCTTCTCCCGCCTAAGCCTGACCCTAATGGCGTTGCCTCGGACGGCGCGATGACTGGGGGCATGAGTCAGGAGGCCATCATCGCCGAAATGCAGCAGCAGCACCATCAGAGCCAGCACGGGCTCTCGGACTGTCAAACTGTCGCTCTGCAGGCTATGGACGCTGGACATCACCAAACCGGCCAAGCGATAGGCTTACCTAATCCCGATGCACAGCCGCATGCAAGCGAACAGCCTCACGGCTGACAGTCGCAACGTATTTCTGCTATTGTACGTGGCTTGCTACCTTGACCCCGTCTTGCATTTCCATGGCGGAGACTGCTGGCGTCCACAAGCTGTCACATTTTGTCCTTGGCGTTTACAGCGCGCTCCTGTCGCTGCCGGCAAGCGACGTCACATGGCGAGCCACGTTCTTATTCCCGAAGTTTGTCGGGAATCAGAACTTGTGCGGCTTGTGACCTTGGCTACAAATAAATGTGATGTCGGCATAATTTAATGTACTGCAGGGCTGCAGAGATTTGTGGGACCCAGCTAGATTTGTACCATGCTTCAGCACTTTAAAACGGCATTGTTACCATCCGTCAGTCCACCCGCTTGCAGTTATTGGTGGCGGATGAGTGCCTTGTCGCAGTAGATGTTGCGAGTCGACTCGAAAAACCTATAACGCACTTTGAAAACTTTCAATGTCCATGCGAAAGGGTCCTCCTCGCACTAGTTCCGACTAGTCTGAAAGTCATACCCTTGCAAGGTAGCAACTGTGCCAAGTAGACAGCACGATGGCCATCGACGCTGTCGGACCTTCCTATCAGTACGTTTCCTTGTCGCGCATAACTATAGTTTGCACTATCGGTTGTCACTACTGGTCTGCAGGCACTGTTTTCGATAGCCTGTCCGCGGTTGGTCATGCCAAGCTGCAGCTGCGCGCAAGGGTCTGACGCGGTCGGATATTGGTGATTTGTGTTGACGTAACCTGCGCACAGCTTGTGGCACGGGCTGTGCGCAAGCTATGTTTTCGAAAGCATGCATGTTCCATTTAAACAACAATGGTGGTATGCGTTCGCACACTTTCGTCGTCAGTGAGCCAATACAACTTGTTGACAGCGTGGCATGTCCGCGGTGGTGTATTAAACTGAAATAAGTATCTCCTGCTCTCAGTTTGCTTTCACGCAAGTAGAACAAAAAACATGGGTTCTATTGTACCTTGCGATGTCACTCGCCCTGCGACGCCCACTTTGCCGAAGTTGAATAGCACCTTAGGGCCTTTTGCGTCCGAGCTCTTGACATCTGGAGTGTCAGTTGGTGTGGCCACATGCCTCACAAATCCCGTGGATGTTGTGAAAGTACGTTTGCAAGTTGTCAATCCTGGAGGTCATGGGCTTGGTCTCATCGGGACGGGAGTAGATATCGTGAAGAACGAAGGTGCATCCAGTCTCTTCAGAGGTGTCGTGCCAGCGGTTACACGCGCTGTCTTCTATGGTGGATTGCGGCTGGGTTTGTACAGCCCAATCAAAGCGAGCATAACACAGGAAGGCCAAGTCACATCCGTGGCTCAAAAGGTAACTGCAGGGTGCCTCAGTGGCGCCATTGCTGCTGGAATTTCAAACCCGACAGACCTGGTGAGTAACCCTGTACCCTTGTTGCGCGCCTGCGTTTTCACGCAGATTGCCGCTGTCAGAGCACTCTTCGCCTAGGGCAAACAGTAATCGAACGCATTGCACTTTACGTTAATGCATTGTAAGATAGAGACCTCCCTTCGCTTGTTCGCGTACGTCAGCAGTGCGTCGTGCTGATGTAGTTCATGCGTCGCCTGCCTGTTCGAAAGGTTAGATGCCTGTGCATACAGATGTACTTGCTTATGCTTCTCACCTCACACAGTTATGCCCTGGTTATTCGCCAAGCTTGCGATCCTCAGGCGACGCTGAGATATACAAGTACGTTTCAAATTTGATGTCTGAGATACCCGACATATCTGAATAAGCAAGCTTAGGCAGTACCCACTCCGCAGCCAACTCGAGCTCCTCATCTAACTGCTTAGGAATACAGTGCTTCAAGGAGCAAGCCTGGCTTGGCTTGTCTGTGATGTCGTAGTAACGTGACTGTGATGAAAGTGATGGCCTCGGGCGCGTGAGGCGAAGGTGGAAATTCCGGGATGTAGGTAGTTTCATTTTTCTGTGAGCAGAGTCAAAAGGCTGCTGCGTCCTAGTGTCACCCTGAGCATAAAGCTTGATCCATCACAACGAATAGCCTTGAGACATCATTTCAAGTATATTCAATACATGAATCCTATCCTCTAAAACGCACAATCCATATGAATGGGCACAAAGCAGCCATCAGCACTGAATCTTACCACCGACAGACACCTTATTCGATGCATTTGAATGAGCTACAGGTGAAGACCCGACTACAAACCAAGGGGAGCCAGTACACATCATCAATGCAAGTCATTCGCCACATCATCGCAACAGACGGAGTCAAAGGCTTGTGGAAAGGCACCGTTGCGAGCATGGCTCGCGCTGCAGCCCTCACCGCCTCGCAATGTGTGTCGTACGACATCATCAAGCGGCAGGTCATCGCCACAACCGGCGCGCCGGACACCTTCGGCACACACTTCACAGCCAGCATGCTCACAGGCCTCGTTTCAACAACCACCACCTCGCCAGTGGATGTCATCAAGACGCGCATGTTTGTGTCAGGGGCCGCATTCTCAGGCCCATGGGCCTGCGCTGTGGATGTGTGGGCAAGGGATGGTGTATCAGGGTTCTTCAAGGGCTGGACTGCCAACTATGCCCGCCTGGGGCCCCCAAACGATGATCACCTTTGTCGTTGCTGAACAGCTCCGACAATGGGCCGGGCTGAAGGCAATGTGAGCTGCCCGATGCCGTTTCTTGTACACAAATACTGCTCCGTGCGCAGCTCCTCCGCTCGCTGTTGCACTGGTTGCGCTTGTTGTAGCGCTGCCTTCTGCTCTTGTTGCTCCCAGCTTCCCCAAAAACAACAGCACACCTCAGCCCTCTCCTATGGCTCGACCCCTATACGTGCCTGCTTTCTTTTCTGCTGGCCTACCACCTACTAACTATCGCTCTCTTTGGTGGCTCATTCCTGGCTCCTCTTCACGACTAAGCGATCTCGTGGAGAAGGCCCGCTGCTCCAGCTCAGACCCAACCCTCGCAAGTTTGGGAAATTGCGCATGTTCAAATATTTCTACCCCGGCGAGGCCTATATCCCTCGAACTTT
Source organism: Nuphar pumila (assembly GCF_984573655.1). NCBI lineage: Eukaryota > Viridiplantae > Streptophyta > Magnoliopsida > Nymphaeales > Nymphaeaceae > Nuphar > Nuphar pumila. The sequence goes on along the minus strand of NW_028323185.1, from coordinate 56,703 downwards.
AGCACCGCCTGTGATATCTTAGCTTCTTTCCTGTTCATGAGGCGTTGTACTCGATTGCCACACAACCGCGGCATTGCCATAGAGTGATAGCACTCGAGGTGTGCAAGTAATGATTGCCCAAATGATGAGCAGGGTAGCTGTTGCTGGGGCGCCTGATTGTTGCTATAACGTGACAGTGCTTGGGTGTTTCATCATTGGTTGTCACTAGCGAGGGACATGTTCCGGTCAATCGCCAGGTCTTGTAAATTTTGAGAGAACGAGAATTTGACAACCCATGTTGGTGCCAGTGTCAGGAAAGAAGCGCAGCATCGTGCTGGATCATTCAGCCGAAATCGTTTTGAAGTTGATGTTGTTATTTGCCTGCCGATTTGTGTCGCTGGGGCTACCGTAGTAAATTAAACATATGGTTGAGAAAATGAGGGGCGTTACGGCATTACATTATTAAACAACCGTCAATTAGGTTGAAGTCCAAAACATTACGCGTTTCAATTTATTAAACAACCGTTCATACGGTTGAGGAAATGACTGGCGCCGCAGGCGATTTTTTTTTCAAGGTACAGCAATTTGTACCGCTTGCGGGCGAAGCCTTGCGCATTCTGGTCCCGTGCCACAGGTGTAGGAGAGTACTGTCGCTTTCGCTTGTTCTTGGAACCCTCGGGCCTGCCAGCCCTTCGCTTGGCGGGCTGTGTCTGAGCTGTGTCAGGCAACTCACCCCTATCCACCCCATCGGAACCCTCGGGCAACTCGCCCCTATCCACACCATCGTCGAGCAAGCGGGCTGGTGCGTCCTGGGAAGCCAGCGCAGCCTTCCTTTCTCGGAAGCGTTTCACACGTGCATGGGATAGAACTCTCTTTCTGATTACTTCCTTCTGCCTTCGCTCCAGCTCAGCCGGGCAATCACCATCATCTGCACTAACATCTAACACCAGGGGCGCTCTCTCATCTTTCTCAAACAAGTAATCATCAATGCGATTCCATTCTCGCTCTTCATGTTCGGCTTTTTCAGCAGTTGTCATGTCCTTCACCTTCTTGAAACACAGCAATGACTGCCTTTGCTTGCGTGAACCGGCCCCAGCTGGGGTGGACGGTGCGTGACAGTGCATGTTGACAAAATGGTGGTTTCTGCAAGGTAAGATGGGCCCTTATATGCTTACATTCATGACAGGGTTCGTTCTGGTGTCGGGCTTCGAATAGGCCAGGGTACACAGGGTGCCGCAGGCACCTTAAGAAAATTCTGGACAGAGTTACCCGTTACATCCAACATTTATTAAACAACCGTTCACAAGGTTTTTTTTTCCCCCAATCATTACGCGCTACCAATATAATAAACGCCAAGGAAGGTTGTCCGGCCCAGCGTTACGCGTTACGAACCATATGTTTAATTTACTACGGTACCACAGTCGCGTCCGCTCCAGGTACCATGTCTGCATTACCAAATGCCTTCATGGCGATGATGATGGCCCCTTGCCATGAGTTTTTCCACTGTGTTGTAACCAAAGTGTGAATGCCTTTCCAAAGCCATCGACAGAGAGCGGCGCCGGCCAAATCATTCTCCCTGGGTCATATTTCCTGATCCGAGTGTGAGCAAGCACAATCCAACGAATGGCTGACCCCATCATTGATTCAAGCAAGTAGACCCTCTTCGCCATGGAGGAAGTGCAACACGGACTCATCCTTTCTCGAGCAGACTGGGCGGAGCCTGAGGTAAAGAAACTACATTATCAAAGAAAGCATTTAGCGAGCATGACAAACCCGAGAACATTACAATCCGTCCGAGTTTGAAGATGTCCAGGATGCATGTCCTGACGACACTAAAGAGCATTCATAGGGCGGCCTGCTTGATTCATCACACCAGCTATCCCAGTGTTAGCACATTGCCAGCGCCCGTCTCAAACTCTTCGGCGCTGATGGGAAGCCCCCCGAGGTCAAGCCTAGGATCTCCCAAGGTCTGCCCTTTCATCAGACGTAGCTTTGCATTCGCCAGAGCTTGCAACCCTACAAGACAGCGCTGAAATTTATCATTCAGACGTTACATGCCAAATATGCAGCATCATGCAGAATGACTACTTGAAGACAAGCTGGTCGCATCATTGACGTGCTGGTATGTGCAAACCCACCACCCTTTCCCTTTTCATAAACCCTGCAAAAAAAGACAGTCCCCTAACGCCGCTGGCTGGTGTCTGGATAGGTTTGGCTTTGAAGTCATCGATAAGTACAACGCCTTCCTGACTAACAAGCCAATAGACAACAATCACTCAGTGATCTCGATACCGCCAGCTCAGAAGTTAAGATGGTGTCAACACACCACAATGATACAGGCATTGCCAGGTACGTCCTCTGCCTTGTAGATACAGCTGCAGAGCACATAAGGCAGTATACACGTGCGGATGTGTACCTTGTGTAACATCTCCGGCCCTAACCCAACTGGTACAGAACATATGCAGAGCATGTTTCTGGTAGCCCAACATTCTACTTGAAGTGATCGATGACCATGTGGATGTGGAAGTTTTGTTTACAGATGTATCGTAACATCATCAACATCATGGCTTCTTCAGTTTCACCTCATATCACTGGGTGAGTACCACAAAGCTGTGGTAAGAATCTGGAAATACCTTGTCCAGAATCAGACACACAAAGAGAGTTGCACCCAAGATGTGCAAGCACTCTAGGAGTATGCCGACGTGAATGAACATCGTACAAATCTAAATGAAATGCAATAAACCTGTCATCACGAATTACGGATGACGGCTTCGCCACATTTAGCATCTGTGGTCCCACCTCAGCCCATTGTGGTACTCAGCGCCCCCTATCTCACCAGACGACCAGCACAGCAGCATATCAGTTCTGACGATGAGACAAGTATACATGCACTCGGCCTCAATGACCCCGCACCGTTCAAAACATCAGCAGTGTCGGCCCCAGCCGTGCGAGCTGCTTTGAGTGATTTCTCCTTCTCCTTGAGATCCTTTCCGCGCTTCTCTTCTGACTTAACGGCGTCGCTCATTCGCCGCATCAGCGCCGCCGACTCATCGGGTGCCATCGTAGCGTGTGTCAGCGCGTTGTACAACCGTTCCATCGGCCACTGGCTGTGGTACGTTGTCTCTGCCTTCAAGGCACAGAAGGCTGTCAGATGGAATGAAAAAATGAGAAGAATCCAGCCAGCCATGGGTGTGTTGGACCCAGGCTGACCATCAATCCTGAAAAGTGGGCCTTACGCAATCCATATCAGTATAAAGAGTGACAGGTTTCTGCAAGGTCCTCACTTCGCAACATCTGTGCTAGCTGCCGCAACAGCTTCAGCTGCGAACCTTGTTACAGCCGCAAGCACGGACCACGGACTTTGACACAATCGGAATGTATGCACATGCAGGCTGGATTGACACCTCTCAAGGGATGTTACGCTGTGGTACCTTGACACTGAGTAGATTGGCTTTTCACCGAATCTTGATCGGCTGCAATCGGGACAGAGACCTTTGCGGTACAAAGCGCCCTCTTCCCTTTGTGCTACTGCAACCAGGAGGCTCCTGAACGTCCCATTTGCATCCTAGATCAGGGCAAACATTTTTCACCAACATGTGGCTTGACTCGTTGACAATGGTTGAATGGCGCTGGGATTCAAACGAACTGAACGCCTCCACCTCCATGTCGTACAGCTGCCCTTGCGGTTACGGTGCTGCCACAACCAGTGTCACTGAAGATGGAGCTTCTCTGGCATCTTGCCCGAAAGCATGCTGTTCAAAGCGTTGTCCGAGACCCCCCAAGCGAAAGTTATACTTTCCTTTCATGAGATCACTTTCGGTGCTGCAAACGATCTTCACTCAGGCACAGAGACACCAAAGCAGGGTTGCGCTAACATTTATTGTGTCCAAACCAGCGACGCACCTCAGCTACCGTAGCTTGTAGCCGACCGACTTCTTCGTCAAGAGCGGCGAGTCGTGCTTCGTGTCCAATTTTGGCCTCTGTATATGCTTGCTTTGCGGTGCTGTGCTGCAGCTTAAGCTCGTCTGCCTCTTGCCGTAGCGTTCGGAGATCTTTTAGCTTTGGGGCTAGTATGGCCTTCTTGTCCTTTATCTTTTGGTTGATCTCCGTGACGGTGCGAGATATCTTGTCGAGCAAATCCCCTTTCTCTGCGTCCATCGCTCCCTTCTCCTCTGACACCTGGACACATTGACCACCAGCGCTTCGCCAGGCGGTTTGCTTTTTGGGTCTGTATCCCTGAAAATGCCCCCCTGGGTACGTCTCTCTCGCCTTATTTCACGGCGCAGGGGACATGGCGTGATTCCCGATTTACTTATTTATATATTTATGGAGTAAACCAGGTATCCGTACTTTAGAGATGTGGTGTCGGAAGCAAAGCCCCGGTTCCTACTCTGCACTTGAGTTGCCACTCTGCTCGAGGTCGCTCTGTTTCTGATGAAATGTACATCACACTCATCAGCCTGTAGGCAGTGAAGCGTGCGGGGATAGCATTGCGTTCTACGCCACTATTGAATGTAAGGGCGAAAGGCTAAGTATGTATCAAGGCCGACCTTGTCAAGCATGCTGCTGATGTGGACGATGCAGGCACATGTGATGATGTTGTATCTTGTTACAACACTACCGCATCTACATGGACATTGGCAACTCCAAGGGCTAGTTGGGAATCAGTGCATCACCATCACCATGTGGCATATCAGCTCCAGTTCCAGGCTGTTCCGTCCTCTACAATTGTCAAAGAGCAATGACGGTGATAGCACTGGGTAGGCTTCCAGCGGCAACAAGTACAGTTGGCTCTGTGGAAGTGAGCGTAATGTTATTTTGCGAGTACGAGACGAGTTTTGCGAGACAGCCTGTGCTGCGGTGCTCTTCCAATGTGAGTGATAAAAGCTGGCATACCAGTGAATCGCCAGATGGGGCTCGACCCCCATGCTTGCCCCAAACAGTCATGCAGTTTCAGGCATCGTGACGCGAAACTTGCAGGGTCTGGAAAATGTTGTGGCATGCTCCAAACTAAACAAAAGCAAACTGCGAGAGCTAAGACCGTGCAGCTGTCGAGGCCTTGTACTCCTAGATGTTAGATAACAATTCCTCCTAAGGAGTGATTTACTTGCGAGCTCCTAAGTTGCAGCACGACAAAGAGCGGTGCGTACCTTGTCAAGCATGATGGCGGTCTGCACGAATCCGGCAGCGCCGATTTGGCCCTCCTTCTGATTGATGTCCTCCATGAGCAGCTCCTCCTCCGCTCGGAGCTCAGCAACAGTGTGATTCAGCACTGCGATCTCGCTGAGCAGCTCCCCCTCCTCGCGTTTCCGCGCCTTGAACTGTGGCAAGATCGCCTTGAGTGCCTCGTACTTGGCTTGCCACTCGTCCTCTTTTATAACCCCTGTGTCTTGCGACCTCGCCACCCGCAGCTCGTACTCCCTCTGCATCGAATTTCAGATCATTGCTTCGCCAGAATGGGGTTTGACCGCTTTTCCCATGTCTGATGTATCTTTTTACAACACTACCGCATCCACATGGACATTGGCAACTCCAAGAACTACTTGGGAATCAGAGTTATCATTACCATCACCTGAGGCAAGCGTACCTGGACCAGCCTGACTTACCATAACCTGACCTGACATGTCTTCATCCTCTTCGTCCTGTACCCTGCAAGAAAGGAGGTCAGCCACGGCTGACCAAAAACGACCCGTCAATTCCTTTGGGAGATCGTCGCAACCCACACTCAAAATCTTTGTCAGGAGATCAACTCCCAACAGAGATTCCAATTTAGTTGCCAAATTCCCACCTTGTAATCCAAGACCTCCAACCGTTTCAAGAAATTGGTCTATTTTTGGCCACAAGATGGGACAATCCACGGTACAGTGAACACAGCCTGTGTGAGCATCCCCCAAATGCTCATCGCAGTCCTTGCAGTGATACTGTACGGGATCCACAAACTCGTAAGTCTGATTTTGAAGTCGGCTTCGTAGGGCAAACAGCTTACCACTCCTAGCGCTCATGATAGTACGAGCCCAAACAGAGGACAACCTTGACAGACATGGTGCAAGCCTGCGTGGTTGTTCACCGATGCACGCCCACTTCCATGGCACCGCAGAATGCGGCGATGCAACATATCTGGCTTTCCCTTGAATTAAGTACCAACTCCAGATATTGTCAAGGAGGTGTTGCCTATCAACCTCATTAGTAGGCAACGCCTCTGCTTCCAGCACTGACACATTCACTACACGCACTCCCCCTTGAGATCTGGAGGAGATTCGCCTAGCGACCTGCTGTTTTGTAGGGGCTTTGAAGATGTCAGAGATATTCAGGTCGTGGCAAATGTCTGCCCCAGATAATCATGTAAAAGGGTGGGAAAGAGTGTATTTACACCGAGCTTTTTAGGGGATACAGACCCGCAAAGCAAACTGCCTGGCGAAGCACTGAGCTCATTCCTACATAAACACCCATCCATTCAGTTCCCATTCTTCATAGAGCTCTCATCTATGCGCCATCGTAAATTCTTTGTGGCTCTAAACTCCCATACCTGAACTGCTTGGTTTTTTGTCTGCAGTCGTGCCACCTTGGCCTCAGCATCTTCCTTTTTGCGTGCCAGCTTAGCGCATTGTTCCTGCACCTGCTGCAGCTTACGGTAGTGGACGTCCTTTCCGTCCACGAGCCGCTTCTTCTCGTTGCGGAGATCCTCCCGCAGCTTTGCGATGTCCCCCTGCAGCCTTGTCTCAGAGTCCCTCAAGCGGTGCAGTCCTTGCTCGTTCTCGATGCCGTTGTCAGTCACGTCCAGCAGTCCCTGTAGCCTCTTCTGTTTCTCTTCCACAGTCCTGCACTCAAGGGCGGAATCCATTCCATCGGCATCATTGGCTGAAAACCGCTCGAGGGCGGGAAGCATTCCATCGACACCATTGGCCGATGAACGCCACACACCAGCTACCGTTCCATCTTTGCACATCACACACTTGGAGTTGATCTGCCGCTCTGCTGTTGTATTACACCTACCAGGCTCTGTAAGTCCTCTCCCTTGGTCAATATCACGACAAACTTTGACCAAACATCTCAACAGCCGGGAACGTCACAGCGGGACAACCTCTGCATTGTGAGGTTGACCATGAGAGAAGGCAGTACAGATGGTTTTTGATGGGTTTGTGCTGCGATCGTCCAGATGCTGAGAAGACTCACAGAACAGACAGGATAAGCAAAAATGTTTCATGGTGCAGAAACCTGTTACACATCGTCTGCGGTTCTTTGAGCACTCTGCAGACGCCGCAAACGGAGCGAAGCGGGCGCGTACTTGGGCAGTGTGCTGTGCACGTTTTCCCGAAGGGTTGTGGCCTCTCTCCGAAGGCGCTCGAGGGCGGCCATGCCGCTGCCGTCAGAGAGGGTTGCGCGAAGATCGGCAAGCTTCGCCGCAGCACGGTTGTGCTCCCGCTCAAAGAAGTCTCGCTTCTCCTTCTCCTCCACGAGCTCGTTGTTGAACTCTTGCAGCGACTCCTGCGCTGCGCGTAGCTCACGGCACAGCGGCGCCAGCTCCGCGTAGTTGGATACTCTGCAGACTCAAGAGACAGACAGAAGGTCAGAGCTCGGACGTCAGGACCCTCATATGCGTGTGTTACATCCCTGACTGTTGCTTTGTCAAGGCGGTAGATGGTTACGCGCTTGCGCAGCTGTAGGTGGCTCTTTTCGACTCGTTTCAGGCTTTGCCTCAGATGTTTTATGAATAGCCTCCGCGACAATCGCATTAGATTACCATGGTTTGGTGACATGCTGTTCGTACACCTTGTGCACGCCAAGGAGCTTAGGGAGCTTGTATGCTTCCTTCGACATCTTCCAAAACAGCTTCTACGATAAGGTATTTTGGAGAGCAGCCAAATGTGTGACGACGCCCATGGTCTTGGTCCGCACTGTCTTCTCTCCAACACTACTCTCCAAACACCTCAATGAATGGAAGTTGATCGCATTTGAATGCTCGTTATTGGCACTCTTTGTGCATTCCTACTCACTGCCAGAACTTGCCACAAGAAGCCTCGTACAACAAGCAGACTGGCAGACCTGTTGTATTGGCTGACTGCTTTGAGTTATGATTGTATCTTTTTGTACACTGATGCATCCACATGGACATTGGCAACTTCAAGTACTACATGGGATGCAAGGCTATAAGGTGCTTAGGTGATAAGGTTATAAGCTTTTGGTGTGAATGCACGCTGGATGGACGCCTCGAAAGTGGTTATTGTTGCAATCTGCCTGGTTACTTGCCACTAAATTACCAGGCCTTCTTGCGTATCTGTTGCTGCTGCAGCAAACTCAACCATGCCGCTTGTCAATGCGGTTCTAGGGTGTGCCTGGCAGCAAAGGATGCGCTGCTCGACCAGACCAATTCAGGGCAGTAGACGCGTACGACTCAGCCTTTTCTTTGGCACGGACGATGCGGTTCGCGAGCGACGCTTTGTCGTTTTCTTTGCGCTGAATGTTCTTCTTCGTCTGCTCGGGGTCGGGGAACTCCTGCCGGCACGCATCCATCCTCTGGTGCAACTTTTTGAACTCATCTTGCAATTGCCGGATCTCCTGCGTGAGGTCGCACAGTGGCATGATGCCAGTGTTCTGGCGCAAAACCCCAAAGCGATAATGGACAGTCCCTGTCAATGGGTTAATGCTTGCCATGCAAGCACACCGGACAATACACCAATGTGCCCAGTAGATGCAATACGACAACATGACACAGGGAATTTCTGCCATGTGTCACATGTGTACAGCTAACCGAACTCAAACAACAGAGCTGTTTAAGCACTTTCCTAATCACAACAAGTCAACATAAGTTTAGGGTAAGGTTCTGCTGTGAGGGAGGCTGGTACGTGTGCCATGGGGGATAGCAATGGCACTAATCAATCATCAATCATCTTGGAAGTCACTTGGAGTTGCCAGTGTCCGTGTGGATGCAGTAGCGTTGTGAAGCAATACATCATGAGAACTATTGGACAGCCTGAGAAACGCCTGGGCACGCTCGGTCTATTGCCGATAGTGCCGGTCACTTTACATTGTTTTCATGGCCCGCTGATGATGAAAATATGCCCAAACTGCAAAGTGTGAGAGTCCAGAAACCTTTGACTGGCTAATTCGGCCATGGAATGGAGCCTGCCTGCATTAGCACTTCAAGCCCCAGGGAAGAGGGAAAGGGAAGAATGGACACGCCGTTGGCAAACCCCTGACCATGGTTTGTTTGCCTCATCATTTGTGAATGAACGGGTGTACATGTCCAGCCGCATCAGGCAGGTACGCTCCTCAGTGTTTCGTCAAATATGCTCCACCTCCATTTCCCCCAAAATTCATGGACAAGTCTCCTGTTTTTCTCTCTTATCCCGTTCTTTTGTATGCATAGTCTTGACACGCGCATTCCATAGCACCTTGTCCCCGTCCGAGGAGCCCCTTAGGCAAGGGCGAAGCTGGTCACGGTAGCCTGATGTAGTCAAATTCCTGTTCCCACCCCTTCACATGTATTTTCAGGCTTCTAAACCCAGACATCACTCTGCCTGGCGGAACGCTGATGTGTGCCAGGTTTGGAATCCCAATATATCGGGGCCATCACCATCATGGAGAGTCAGACATGGCCCCAACCAAAAAGACATGAGAACAACACAACAAGTTCACTTACGTTTGGAAATACAACGTCGACCCAGCTATGGGCCAGCTCATCGAGGCCGAAGCAGTGCTTCGCCAGACCCTATAATTTTCTGTGTCCTGATACCAAAAAAATGCATGAATATCCGTGACAAATTGGGGTTCGAAGCCCTTTTTGGCGAACCACTGGGCTGAAGCCCCTTGGGCACGTCCCTGTTGGTGCAGCGCGTTCAGAAACATGACATGGTTGCAGGTTGCTTGATTTACTCTACTGTTTCAAAGGCAAGGCTGCACCTGCATTTGTGCGTCGATGTCGGGAATGTACTTGAACTCAGGTGGCACATCCGGCATTGTGAGGTAGTAGCCAACAACGGCACGCTTTTGAAGGACAGGCAGCTGCGAGAGCACCCACTTGAAGAGCGGGTAGAGCACATCGCGGTCTCCTTGGTGCAGAGCGCTCCGGAAAGTGACTGGGTCTACTTGGGGTTTGTACTTGATCGCTTTGAGGTACTCCACCAGCCTTGTGGTAGGGTCTGCTTCGTTATACACGGAGACCTTCTTCGACTCAGGCATGATGTGGTCAAATACGTCGTACAGCTGCACGTCACAACACCGGTGTTATATACCAGTTATATCGCTCCTACATTCAATTGTATGCTCCTACATCCATTAGTAGCGGTATTTAGCACCATGTGGATGTGGTAGTGTGGTAAAAAGGTCTTTTTGCCACATCATCATCACTTAGGGCCTTACTAGGTTGAGCAATGAAGAGCTATGAGGATTCTATGGAAGATTCTCTCTGTGTAACTTGACATTCTCGCTCCCTTGCGATGTGTTTATGCAGGTGTGCTTGTGTTGCCTGAAATAAATCCTAATGCGTAGGCTAGGTCAAGCATTGAACCGATATCTCGAGATACTTTCCCCTGATGGAGACGGCAGGTAGCATCACCCCCCCGGCTGCACTTGGTGTTGCATGTTCATGCATACCTCCCTAGTTGTGTCTTTCGCAGGGAAATGCTGCATCCCTCCATTCAGGCGCGACATCAGCTCTGGCTGTTTTGCCAATTGAAAAACGCTGCCTCTCTTTAGGCTGGCGTATTTTATATGTTTGTTCATGTTGATGAAATGGTGGCGTGAACACTTACCTTTCTACCATCGCGCATGTGAAGAGCGCTGTATGTGGCAGTGTAGTCATGCCATGTGTATCAAGTTGAAGACTCTATTTAGGCTACACCATCATGCCATCGTGCGTACGCACTTGGGCTACGCTCCATGCATTCACAGTGCAAGGTCTGCTTCGTGTAATGATAGGAACTTGTTACCGTTTGTAGGAGGTTCTGGAGATTTCATCGGAGCTTGCGGGCGGGGCAAAGCGGCAAGGGGTCGTGAAGGAAGGAAGCGGGTGGGAAACCATCCTCTGGATTTCAAAGGAATGTGGAAGAAGGCGGGTGGTGGTGTAAATGAGTACAGTATGGTGTATCGTTTAAAGTCTTTGCAGAGCACCTTTTCTTGAATTTGCCGCATCTGAGGGCAGTGCGGGCATACACATGATCGCATCAACGAGCTGCAGGGCCGGGTCAGCTGAGTATGTTGAGTATCTTATGCTCAACTGATACGGCCCTGCGAGATGAATACGTTACTATGGGCCTCAAGCACACAGAATTTTTCATGCATGCCGCAATGCTGCTTTGTAATCACGTGCAGATGTTGGATGATGCAGACGAAGCCCATATGTCATTCTATGGACATGCTTTTAGGCACGCACCTTCTGAAGGAGGTCCAAACCACGAAAGTCACTGAATTTGTGATCCATAAGCTTCATATTGAAAGGCGAGCTGTTGAGCTGCGCCACAATGTAAGACACGTCCGCCATGCTGACAACTAGTTTACAGGGGTCGCGCACAAGGGCAATGAGGTCGGGACGTGGATGCCAATATGAATGGAATGCAAACACAAACGCAATCTTAGCAAGAGCAAATAATGTTAACCTACACTTAACTAACCAGCATCAGTCTGATAGCGGATGTACGAACCCAACGCAGCTGTTACACCATGCGTCTGTGTCGTGAACACTGTGAACATGTGCGTGTTGGCGAGCCGTCTCACACATGACCAAGGAACCCTGAACAAAAAATGCCAGCATGTTACTCCTTGGAATTGATGAACGATTTTTGCTGCACATGGGTATGCTTGGTTTCGTGAGACTCACGGTAAGTATGTGTGTGTGTGTGTGACTGTCCCAGATAGGCACCCAGCTATCTGAACACGAGAATTTGAGCGTCGCCTGGACATGTGCGCATCTCGTGCTTCCATGCCGTCTGTTGATGTTGATGGTGAAATACTGTACTACGTGGGGCCGGGGTGGCTGCTGCTTACGAAAACTCTGTAGGGTTCACGAATTGGCAGCACGTCGGAAGCTGATTGCAGCAGCTTGTCATCGAGATCACAGGACCACGCAGATAACATGCAGCTCAGTTAGCACTGTTGTGCGTCGTGACCCGCCCCGCTGCTCAATCTCAGTTTCAAGCGCCTCGCAATGTAATTCCAAGGAACCCTTCCTTTGGCGTTTGAAGGCTATTCGATGTTCTGCCGGTCTCTCTCTTACACCTCCTGGTAAACTGCTTGAATATTTGCGTCTCTACCACTTATAGGCACGATGCAGGCAACAGCGAGAACCGTGGAGCCGGAGTCTGCTGGCAATGACGTGTTCACAAAACACGGCATCACTCCTCAACTCATCATGCTGGCCATCACGATGCGGTCAGGGAATTATCTCAGAGCAGCACCAGGGGACACATCTCTGTATTCGTACGCTCTATACAGCTGCTCATAACGTCGCAAGTGAACATGTCAGTCACCCTGATGATCGATGATACCTCCAGGTTCTTAGATGCTGGTTGTACGAATGCACCGTAGGTTATTTAAGACATTCAATTTATGCTCAACTGTGGGACGTCCGCACCAGCGGTTAGCATCGGGATTGCTCATGTTCATGCTGTGCGCTGAACGTTCCTCCAGTGAGCTAGCATTGCGCAATATAGCCGGACTGATTGCAGCTGAAAGGAATGCCACGCACAAACACATCTATGAAAAGCTTGGGTGCAGGGGAGAAGGCTGTGGACTATCACAGTTCGTGGGACAACGGCTACAGGAGGACCGATCAACGATTCCCTTGCTCTCAACTGAAGCCTTGCGCTCCTCGCTGGCATTCTCAGATGGTGGGGCTGTCTTGGCGCCTGAGTCCCGAGGCATCTTGATAGCTCCGGCTGTAGATCGAGCAGGGGTGGTGCCGGCATTTACCCCCTCATCTCCACAAAAGGCGAAAAAAGAAAAGAAGGAGAAGCGCTCGAAGGACAAGAAGGAAAAGAAGGATAAGAAGGAGAAGCGCTCAAAAGAAAAGAGTAAAGAAAAGTCTTCTGGCAAACGAAAACGTTCCGAGGAGCAGGATTGAAGGTCCTGTGTGATGTGCCTGTCCATGTGCCTGCCGCCTTTCATAAAGTAGCCATGTTTAGAACGCTCGTTGCACCCAGCGGTGTGTGATTTACAGCAGTCGAAGCCTCCTCTGGAGATTGACTGCTATTGTTGGTTATTGGGATGCTTACATACAGCGCAGCTGGAGCTGCACAGGCTGCGAGGAATGTTGCCATGAATGTCTGGTCTGGGCATGAAGCCGAACTATTTCTACTGTGCCACAGTCACAGTCAAAGCTCCTGCTGTTTGTCACTCATGAATGGCTCTCCCTCCTTTGCACGCGCAGTTGTACCTGCTTGGCTTGGGACAGGGATGACCGTGAAGTTGTATCTCATGCCCAGCAGCTACCATTGAACAGCAGCATGCAAACTCTTACCTACCAACATGACACGTCAATTGCACGGGGATGACAAAGCTGGCCATGGGGGTTCAAAAGGCTGGTACGTGACTGCACATCAATGCTTGAAAGAGATAAGAGCCACCCCACAAAATACAACAACGAAACTTGCCCAAAGCGCCATTTGACCTTGCATGGTGACTTTCCATTTACAGCTATCACTCCTACCTAGAAACGACTGTCTCTGCAAGCCATGCAACATACAGTGCACAATTCGAAACTGCTCAACAAATCCTTGGAAACAGGACTGAGCTGCCATCAGCCGTCCGCACAACATCAGTGCCATTAGATTTGGACAGTTGGTAACTTGAGCAATATGTGTGGGGGAGTCACGTGGCAAGTCGAACAAGCTTCGCCAACCATGCCGCGGGCACGCAATGAATGAGAAATGGATAAAAACGTTCTAAATGTTGTCAATGTCGTCGAACTCGATGATATCATCATTCTCGTCACCCTCATACTCTTCAAAGGCATCAGTATCGTTGACGCGGATGTTTTCAGGAAGCTCCCCATAAGCCTTGAGATTTCGGGCTTCATCGGCCATGTACTTAAGGATCACATCTGCCTTGTCATCCTGCGGAGTTGCACCCAGGCTAAGACGAAATGCAGCAACACAGTTGTACAACTTGCTGAACGAACGAGCACCAGCCCACACAAGATCGCCCAGGTGAGGCATGTCGGCATTTCTCAGCCGCATGTTGGAATCCCCAAATAGTTCTTGGAGCTGCCAACGTCCATGAGGATGCGAAGTGTTGCAAAAAACATAACTCATCATCATGTGATGCTGGAAAAATCACCCAGCCACTCAAATCATCCATTGCAGATACAATTACTTAAGAATGGACCAATGATAGCTCTCAAGGTTGCATTCACGATGATCCCCACCACTTAAGAGGCTGCGAAAATCCCCGCCACTTTCCAACATTGATGTACAAGTGTCCTGATTCACCTTCGCATCGCCGTACCAGGGTTCGTATCGCAACCTGGCATTGTGTCTTGTAACATATTCTCAATCACAAGCGAAGGTGAACGAGTGTCTGTTTGACAAATGCACAAACGGTGCTGTTAGTATGAAGGGAATCTGAAATTCTAGCATGAGGCTTCTTTTCAGCGCATCCCTGGACATGCTTTGATGGGCAGCTAGCTGACGCAATCGGGTAGCTGAGTGACCCTTGCTTTGTTTGGCGCTTTTTACTCGAGGACAAGAAGCCACTTGAAGGCTGCGAGATGGTGGCCATCTGGCTGGTGCAAAAATTCGACACCCGTTGTTGTCCTGAAAAAAGCTTGTACTTTGGGGCACCTCGACTTGAAATTTCAGAGGGTCTGGCGAAGCACTGATTGCCGATGGAGGTCCACCGAACCCATTGGCGTATGATAAGCTAGACCTATGCACTGATGTCACAGACTTCCATGCCAATGCCAACTACCAGGAGCCACTACCTGAAAGCAATCTGCAAGCAGGCATCACACAGAACACTGTGCAGCTGCTGCTGCAAACAATGAACAGCCTACATACCTGGTAATCCCGAAGTCCGAGAAGGACGATGTCACCGACGTTGACCCATACTTTCTTGCGCATTTTCCCCCTGATGTGACATAGACGCTTGATGCCATCGATACATTGTGCCTCCAGACGGCCATTGCCCAGCATTCTCAGGACTTGCGCATACTCTGCAAACAAGCAAACGGCGCAATCAATCATGACCATTGATGATGATCGTCGATTAATCATCAATCATCTTTCATCATTCTCGGCAAAGACCCGCTTCCGCTTACTTTGCAACATTCGCGAACAACGTAACGCGGACCACTGGCTGGCATTTTGCAGTCTTCCATGGCATCTGGCTCTGAGCAAGGGATCCCAAGGACACCAGCTGGACGGGTTCCGGCAAGGAATGCACTCACAGGCGGCTATTATATTTATCAGCATGACTTCCTGTGATAGAACCAAGCCAAGCAGATGAACCCTGATGGACTATGCCTGTCGCATCACGAGGCGAGTGGCTGCACCTTGCGAGGACACAAGGTGCAGCGAGATGCAGAGCCATATTATCATGCTCGCAAAGGCTAGGACAGGCAGGCAGTAATGTGCGAGCCTCCATATCAGGAGCAAGTTGATCTGCTAGTTGCTGCCGGCCCTTACCGAAGACCTACAAACTGGCCTTGCAAGAGCACCCCTATGGATATGTGGGGCTGTGCGGAAGCACACCTTGACCATCCTCTTTAAAGACAAGTTCCCGTTTTTCTTCGTTCTCGTTCTTTCCTGCATAACTTCTTTCCATTTGAGCAGGCAAGACAGATTATGCTTCGTTGTGCGTGCAGATATCCAACGGACGAGAAGAAAGTCAGAATACAGGAGGCAGTGGCTCCGCTGCGCTGTGAAATTTACATCAAACTATCTTTCAACGGGCTACGCACGGAACTCCTGTGAATAATCAAACTACATCCAGCATGCAGTCACATGAGCGGACTGCACCAGGATCCGAAGTTATATCAACCTCATCAACGCAGTCCAGCCGGGAGCCATAATAATATCTCGTTAGTTACTATATCATACATTCGCAATTTGGTGCTCTGTTACCAGGCAGCACCTTCATATCAGGGATGATGCGTGGCACGTCTTCACAGAAGGCGCCGAGTACATGATTAGCCTATACATATGGAACGGATGAACGACGATGAAATACAAAGTTGCGAAAAGCATAATTCATGCTTCTCTTGCCTGATCGAATCTGGAATGCGGCAAGTCGCTTGCTCTGGACAAGCATCAGCACAGTGTTCTCGAAGCAACACACCTCTGCGCCTATTCTTTCCTCCCTTCCCTGCAATGTGACAGCTTACTCTTAGCAACCAGTCTGGTCTTTGACACTTGCAAACAGCAACAGAGAAAGTTGTGCTGTGCATTCTGCCTGACGCGAGGCGTGACATGTCCGTCGCAATTCGGACACTCAGCCAAAAGGAGACATTACCTTTGTTCTTAGGCATGATGAAAGCTGATGAGACGGTTCAACTTGTAAATATTCGCGAACGTAGCCGCGTCTGCGAGGCAAGATCGAAGGATGCGTGCAGGCTGGAAAGTCTGATCACCTGAAAGAGAACGAATCAACGAGCGTTCCACGTTAAAATCACTGACGGGAAGCAAGTGCTGCGACAACCCGTCAGCAGCATGTGACCGTCTGGGCTGGTTACCTATGCATATCCACCCGCCAAAACAGCCTCTGGTGCCGCAACGCGCTTACACTTCAGTCTTCACTGCCCATGCCATGCCCTGTATACGAATGTATTCGTTTGTGTCACAGCCGTTTGAAAAGCAACCAGAGTTGCGTAGCTCTAGCAGATCAGGTTCGCTCTGTACGAGCGCCGAGCCTGCAGCTGGGAAGGCTTTCTGGTGGCGTCACAGTTCTGTCACAACTGATAAACTACGGCGCCCATGGATCATCAGGAGCAGCTCAGTGGGTTCACGGCCCAATGTATTGGGCATGGTGTCGTTTCAAGCGAAGGTGCGATGATAAGTTGACAATGCATGCACGCACCTTGATTCAGTGGGACCGCTTCTCTCTGTACAGTGCGTTTGACGAATTCGATTCAAAGCCGTCTTGGCAGATTCATGCGAGAGTCGATGTCTGAATCCTCGATAGGGTTGTTACTAACATCGCAATGCAAGATCATCCAGATAATGCCGTAGGCAACGACGGCCCACGTATTGATGCAAAACTTTACATAAGTGTCTTTTAGTAGGCACTCACTCCGTAATGGCATGGCCTATTACCAAGTGAAGACAGATCCTGTCCTGCAATGGCCAAGGTCAGTTTGGATTGCAATCATTGTGTATGTAGCATATCACGTGAAACAAAGTTTAACATGCACGTACGCAGCTTGGTAAATTTATCGCCATGCCCAATAATTTTGGTATTTGGGCATCCTTGTTACAGTGTTTCGGGTCATTTAGGGGTTTTGCATGGTTCAATACACGTCGATCGAAGCACAAGTCCTTGTTTCAAGATTCTGTAGACCACGGTATTGTGGGCTGCGCCTCTGGTTATTCTCTACCTGTCTTTGTTGTGAAGCCGGGCATGTGTCTCATTCACCTCTGAGACCGAGCGTCATGTCCTTTGCGTTCTGCCTGGTGACAATTACGACTCATGCGGCGCACGATGTGCGCGAGCATTGTGCTGTGTCACAGCGTATCACAGACAGTGTCATATGCTGGACTCCAGCCTGAAGCGTCGATTGCGAGCAGTCATAGGCAATGCCATGGTCTAGGACAGTCCAATGCATGGTGATGTCTGCCTTCCGGCTTACATCTCGGCGTACCTGTACAGGCATGGAAAGTGCATCACGAGTGCACTCCGATAGTTCAATAAGTACTTGGGCAATTTACAGTACACACTGCTTATGTGCTCTCAGATGTTACCACGAGCTCCGGATCCAGGTCCAGTATGAGAATTGCGAGGCCAGTCATATAGAATTGTGTCGACAATGCAGTCGACCGTGGCATGCTCAGGTTGTGGCGTTGTCTGCTGCAGTTTACGAACGATGTTTGGTGGAAGTGTCTCCAAATGTTGGTCAAGATGGTGAGGTCAGTACCTCCGGGAGGGCATTTGTTCTCTCGATCAAGCAGCAAGACGGTTCCAACGTGGTCACCGGGAAGCTAAAACAAGACCAGTTCCACTTCACAGACGACAGAACCGCTGCAGTCTCTGTGACAAAGGTGATTTGCTGCTCGAAGCTAACCTCGATGGTCGAGGAGTCACAAGCCATGTCCGCAGGGGTCATGTAATCCTTGAAGCTGATTGTTTGACTTTTGAAACATCCTCCGAGTGCAAGCAATTGCCACAACTTTGAACGAACTAAGGAACACCATGGACACATCCTCCGAGTGCACACAACTGCCACAACTTCGAACGAACTAGGCATACCAGCAGTCCTAGTTGTGTTGCTAACTCTGTGAATTGTTCGTTGCATCTTGATGCATGGTGTGGGGCCACAGAGTGCATGCAGAACAATGTATCTTTGTTGTGCGTTAGGGAGTTGCCAATGGCCAACCCAATGATGTGCGGTTGTAATATCCTCTTCATCTCATCACGTAGATAATGGCAGGAAACAGAAAACAAGCAAAACCAAACAGCACATTCGAATTGATACAGCTCATTGAACGTCAGCGGTTGTGATATCCTCATCATCCTCATTTTCGATTGAGTTTTGAGGATACCATCATCGCACATCATCAGCAGTAGCAGCAGTGAAAGCTACTAGGCCACTGAGCTACTCTGTACGCAATCGTATGCTGGCTGCACACTTTTTTGGGTCAGCACCTACATAGTAAGATAGAGAAAAGATCAGCAGTTTTGTACCAGACATACGCTTCTGTGAAGGCTTGCACGCTACACAAATGCTGTGCATGGTTGTGTACTGATATGTGGCATGCTGTGCTGCAGGATGGTACACCCATGACAGTTTTGCTGAAGGCGAGCCAAACTTCGACAGCAGCAGCCCTCAAGCGCATCATTGCTTCAGCATTGTCATCGGTAAGCCCTTCTGCCCCTGAGAGGTCCCTTGTCAGATCTGTTGCTGAGGCTACTTATGGATGAGTCTCAGTCGAGAGGAAGGAGCCAACCGCAGGTCGTTGGTCTAAACCAGCTGGTGTCCCTTCATTTGCGGGAAACTGCCCTCAAGTTCTCTGGACATGAGGCTTGAGCAATGCAGTTAAACGCTGGAAAAGCTGTCAACCTATAGATCTACTCTCTCTCCTGCTCTTCATGACATCAAAGAAAAGTCTCTTAAGAATCACACTCGCCTCGTCTCAGAGTGATAAGTGTCCAGGATGTCTGTAGAGAGGGCGATGCTACCTGCTGACAGCAGTGTTGCGACAGGCGGAGTGATTTTTGGCTCCAGATGCCTGAAAATACATGAAGTTTGGAGACAGAAAGGGCGGCCGGGCCCCATTCTGGCGAAACACCGGCTGACAGCTCTGCTGAGTGCAGAGGAACTGGTTTGACGAGAAGACAGACACCGGCAGCTCAGATATGTACTTCCACTACTATGGCATGCTGCAGCACCAGCAGAATATGCTCCAAGACACGACCCGAACCGGGACCTACTTCTGGGCCATCATGCGCAACCAGGAGGACTTTGCCAACAAGGTGGTCGTCGATGTCGGGGCCGGCTCGGGAATCCTCTCACTCTTTGCAGCCCAGGTGAGCACCGTGGCGTCCACTCACTCCATCGACTCGCCAGCGAGCCCAAACTCATCCTTCATCATTGCTTTGCCAGAACGGGCTTCGACTCCCATTTTTGTCCCAAACATTCTTGTATTTCCAGGTAGCTGGACCTGGAGAATCAGAGGCTCTGCCAAAACGCTGTTCTCCATGCCGCGCGGTATTTGTAGCCATTGGAGAGTCGTGCCTGCAATCCAGTCGACGATGGCTCAGGGATCCGATCTCTTTTAGGCAGTGCAGCTGCACTTTTTGTCCGCACCGAGCGTCAGTGTTTCTCCAGGCCCTGTTTTTCCGGCCAAGATGCCCGGAAATGCATGGATTTTTGAGACAAAAAGGGGGGCGGAACACATTCTGGCAAAGCACTGCCGACCTTTGTCTCAGCAGCCAGGAGGAATTGCTTTCGATGGTTGCAATGGTAATTGTGGGTCCGGGGGCCTGGGGCTGTCATCCAGGTCACTGCTGAA
Organism: Nuphar pumila; assembly: GCF_984573655.1. Classification (NCBI taxonomy): domain Eukaryota; kingdom Viridiplantae; phylum Streptophyta; class Magnoliopsida; order Nymphaeales; family Nymphaeaceae; genus Nuphar; species Nuphar pumila. Next base: position 36,568 of record NW_028323185.1, on the reverse strand, counting down.
TGCTGATGGCTAACAGCCCGCATGCCAACTAGAGAGATTATCCTCTGAGGCCATGCATGGATTGATAAGTTCAAGTGACGCAGTGGTCGATAAATTCTAGGGATGAAGCCTCCCATCGAATCGGTTGCACAGTGCCGCGTCTCCTTGCTGGTTGAAATAAGCTCACAACGGCCTTCTCGGTATGTGGCAACAAGCGATGAAGTTGCGATCGGGCGATGACGTGCAGGCTGGTGCTCGTAAAGTCTTCGCAGTGGAGGCGTCCAACATGTTCGAGTTTGCCCGGCAGCTGGCAGCAAAGAACGGCTCGATTGGGGCGCGAGTGGAGGTCGTTCATAGCAAAATCGAGGGCGTGCAGCTCCCCGAGAAGGCTGATGTGCTGATCTCTGAACCCATGGGCACTTTGCTGCTCAACGAGAGGATGCTGGAAACCTATATTTACGCGCGGAAACACCTGCTCAAGCCTGGAGGGAAGCTCTTTCCCTCCATGGGCCGCATCTACGTTTCCGGTTTCCAGGACCACACCCTGCACTCTGAGCTGAGTCAGAAGGCGCTGTTCTGGGTGAACCCCTCATTCTACGGAGTAGACTTGACTCCCCTGCACACAGCGGCCTTAGAGGTGTGCCCTCAGCCTCACCCTGCCGCATCGCTCTTTAGAATCGCTGCTTGTCAGTGTGCCTATGCCACTGGCACCGCCACCGAACGTGGCACAGCCTCAAGGAGTCGTTCGAACGATGTGAAATGATGTGTCGTTTTACAACACTACCGCATCATGCGTGGTACTTATGTGCTGTCACTCCTTGGATAGGTGTGCGCTGTGTGACGGTCTCTCATCGCTGGACACCTATCTCAGATATCGCTCAGCCCGAGGGTTTCATACATGCGCAACCAGTGGATTTGACATGTGGCAGTTGCCTTGAGATGGCCTGATGACCCATGTTAGCTTGCTTGCTATTTCACAATTGCTGTTTACCGACGCCAACGACATTTGCACTGCGATGGAGCGAGGAGTGAACGACTCTGCTTTTGTAAGACACAGGTTGGGCTGTATATAGTCCGCTCGCAATAGCCACCCGCCTACAGGAATGACCGTCTGATGTGATGATGTATCGTTTCACAACACTACCGCATCCACATGGACATTGGCAATTTCAAGAACTACTTGGGAATCAGTATGACAGCACCATTCCCCAATAGCAAAGCATAGGAATGACCTGGTAATGCTTGCCACCGGGTTGTGCGTTTGCCATTGTCATCTTTCTCGATACCATGGCCAAAACCACGCAAAACCAACTCACAGAGCAGTGCAACCCACGTTCTTACCCCAGTCCTGCAAGGTCACACTTGCTTCTGAAGTGCTGTACCAGCCACCCCTGCTGTACCTGCTTGAGCTGCAAGGGAGCCTGGATTGTGCTTCTCCTCATCTTCAGAGCTAGCACGTGCATGCTCTCCTGTTGCCAAAGGAGCTGCAGTGCCAACATGGTTGCAAAGAACCCTGACGTTTTGACCTACAATGCAACTTTCCTGCTCGTGCAGGGTTACCACAATCAAGTGGTGGTGGATGCCTTCGATCCCGGCATCCTCATGTCCACCTGGGCACAGCACACAGTCGACTTCATGACAGCAGAGGAGGAGGACCTGCACGACGTCGAGATCCCTCTGCAGCTGGTGTGCAAGGGACCATGTGTCATCCACGGGATAGCGTGCTGGTTCGACGTGCTGTTTCCGGGTGTGACGCAGCCGATGTGGCTCTCGACCGCGCCCGGGATGGCCACAACGCACTGGTTTCAGCTGCGCTGTGTGCTTCAGACACCCCTGCGCATAATCTCAGATGGCACAATGCTCACTGGGAGCATGCGTATGGTCGCACATGCTCGCCAGAGCTACACCATCCACCTCGAGCTTCGTGCGCCTCCATTGGTTGTTGGCAGTGCTGAGGCACAGGTCAGCAAAGGCAGCTTTGACCTTAAGGAGCCCTATTACCGCCAGCTCGTGCCAGGGTGGTGGAACTCCAGCTCATCCGCGGAACCTTCCTCTCAAGGCATGTCGATGTGAGGGAAGGCGAGTAAGCCTCTGTACAGAGCACATATCTGGTACCACAGAATGCTGAATTTTATTATCGTGTAGGCGCTGACCCGACAAACGGGCAGCTCACTACGCTGTTGTACAGCCCTGGAGGTCATCCACTCCGCTTATGCGGCGGCCGGAGTGTTACGCAGCACAGCAGTTCTCTGCCGATCGTCAAGGGAAACCCCTGCATGTGCCACTTTTGAGAAAGGCAAGTGCAGCCCCTCTTGACCACTGCCGGATAGCTTGCCCAACATGGAGCTGATGTTGGTCAGGGGAAGCTTTTGTGCTCGGTGGGCACATGAGGACGTGCGTGCTGCAGCAACAACCTCACTTCCGTGGAGAGAGTGGCTGGGCTTCTGGTGGTGCTGGAAGAGGTGCATGGTGCAGACTGGTGACGGCGTCGGCAGTCCTTCGCAAGAATGGGTTCCGACCCCCATTTTCATCCCGAAAATCCATGCATTGTCGGGCACCTGGACCCGAGAATGACAGGGTCTGTCGGAATACCGGGTGTCGGTGCGGCGATTTACAAAGCTTGGTGAGTTTGATCCCGTCTGACACGGCTGCTATGGTGCAACATTGGATGCCGCGTTCTGATTGTCTGCTGTATGTCCATACAACAGACAGGTCCACGAAAGAAGAGGTCCATCTTTTGATAGTGGTTGCTATCACCATTAGTATCGGTCTGGCATGGCCTGAAGTGACGTTGCATTATAGTTCATTACGAGCCTTTTGAGGTGCGTAAGCTCGTCAATGACCCGCTGCGCTTTGCACCCCACCTTTGTCGCGAAGGAGATAGACAACGCGCATGAGTCACCCATGGAATTCGCCCCACATGTTCACGTGCCTGGCGGAGCTGACAAACTGACAAGAGTGGTTCATTGACAGATGACATTGACTGTATCCGAATGCCATCGTGTGGGCCGTACAAGAACCATGCATCTAGGTTCGCACAGGGCTTCCAGCTGTGTATGGCATGTAGTGCCTATGCAGTGCTAACTCATTCCCTGTGTTCTCATGCAAGCGGGGTTTGCCGTGGCATGCCTTTTATGCTATGGAATGAATACATCTTGCTGTGTGCCTTCGGTTTGCACCCTTTAAATGCAGCTCATCCATTCAACGGATGGAAATCAGGGAAGGTCTCGTGACTGTGATAAATGTACAAAAGCAACACATTTGATGAAACTTGATGATGTATCATTAAACAATGCCGTTTTCACGATTGCCTTGAGTATCAACATTTTCACCAATGAATTTCGAGGTGGTCTGCTGTTTCATCTTAGTGTACCAAAAGCTGTTTGAAGCGCATGACAAAGCACGTGGCTGCAAGTTCTTTATCTTGGGCTCCATTCGTTCTTCGGGGTCTGCACTTGCCTTGCTAGGAAAGCAAGTTGCTTTCAAGTGGTTTCAAGCCAGGCATGTGACTTGACAGTGTAACTTTCTCCCACACGTTCTATTCCCTGCCCGAGCGTGGGCCAAGGAACCACATGCGTGATCAACACAAGACAGGCAACTGCAGGGAGGTTCTCACGCTTACACCAGATCAACGTCGATGAATGGCAACAAACGACATATACTTTGCCACGCAACCAGTCGAAACAGCATGCTCGCATCAACATCAAGCTCAGCGATTCTAGTAACCAGCAGCAAAGTCCGTTGCGGGGGGAGCATAAGCGATCTGGGGCTCAGCTGCGACCTCGAAGCCACCAACACCGACGGCGGTCTCGGCACCCCAGCCATCGTCCACAGCGACTGGGACGGCATAGCCATCAGCCGGGCCGCCATACTCCAGCGATGCGGTGCCGAAGTCTGCCGCTCCGTATCCGGGAACAACCTCCTCTGCGTACTCCTCCTGCAGCTCGGCATGGTGCACTCAGCACCAGACAAGGGGGGAAATGGAGCACTTATTATAGAGAAAAATCGATACGCCTTGAAAGGTCCATGCAAGCAGAAAGCGCTCAGTTCATGGGTTCTTTATGATACCTGAAATGCGTATGCTACAGGTGTGTTCTGCTTACGGAATAACTATCAGCACCAGTCCGATACAGGTGTTGATTAGTAGTTGGAGGCAGCGCTTGGCGTCAGCCGTCCACATAGTCTTCTGTCTTACAAAACTGCAGCCTGCACCTGCAGGGTCAACGAGGTTTCCAAGGAGGCAACCCTGTGTTCTGCCGCCACCAGAACTGCAATCCACAGTTTCTGACAAGCCTTTCGGCCCTTAATTATGGCGATTGAATGCTGATGCTTGAAGCAGGACCTTTGAACTCAGTATGCTGATCACATGGATCGCAAATGTCTCATTTGAAATGTGTCCCGACATACCTACCTCTGGATCACAGTAACAATCTGAAATCCTCGTTCGTGCCGAAGGTGCACTCATTCACAGGACCACAAGAACAGATCAGTGATCTACGGCTTGTAGTATATATGCTCCAAAGAATCCGCTCAAGGTCGTATCGTGTATCCGACACTTTGAGACTGTGACTTGGCTCCATGCCATTTTTTCAAGAATTGCTTGCAGACGGCACCTCAAGTTCTGATATCAGTTGCGCATAAAGTAGAAGATCGTAACGCTGTGGTTTGGAACATTCCATGTCTAAGGTGAATTGGAGCACCCATCTAGCTCACGTCGTCTGCACATCCGAACTTGGAAGAGAGACATGGGCGAAACCAATCAACATTAATCCTGCTGACTACCTTCCCGTAAGGCATGCCATTCTTTTCACCACAAGTGGTAGATCAAAATAGGGCACAACCTTGTACCCTGTTTGGCCAACCACGTGCAGGATGGAGGCAAGACTTGCTGATGACACTGTGGTCAAGTTTTGGGTAGCAACAGCCTTGACAACCCAGGCTGACCGTCTGCAGAAGTTTTGTTATCTGTCGAATTTGTATCTGAGTACAACAGGACTTGAAGGGTGACAGTGCATCAAGATCGTGTTGAGATGCTACATGGTGAGAAGTGTCCTCTGTTAAGTCGCCCACAATGTGAGCCCAATTCCACTCAAAACCCATCCGTTTTGCACGTACACCAAGATGGGTAATTTAATCACGCACCTCGCCTTCCTCCTTGGTCTCCTCTGGCTCACGGTAGAAGAACAGGTCAACCTTGACATCCCAAGGCTGGTTGTATGGCAGGGTGCCTCGCATGTTGAGGACCATGCGTGCTAGGATGTAGTACAGGCATCCAATCGCGTACTTGGCCTTGTTGTTGGCGGGAATGGCGATGTCAACATGCTGCAGTGGCGAGTCAGTGTCGCAGAAAGCAACAGTGGGCACGTTCACATACGATGCCTCCTTGATGGGCTGGTGGTCTTGCCTGAAGCAGCGTCAGCTGTCAGATGGAGAGGCAAAGGCGACCGTGCATAGTGAGTATCTTGGATACGATGGGCATGCATGTTTGCAAGTGGGGTGCAGAGTACCAACCCTAATAAAGGAAGGCTTTGCTGGCTCCAAGCGTGCACAAAGATCAGAATGACGATGTTCTTCAGCACATCCAAACGCAACCAATGCGATTCGAGCATACGGACTGGACAAATGGCCAATGTTTGGCGTGTTGTTCCCGTCTGTCAGTGGTCCCCTGCTTTCCAGTCATGCACGGCCAACCCAACATGCGCAAGTACACTAGGTTCGCAATGCCATAATATTCGCACCTGGGATCAGTTAAGATGAGCAGACGGGGCTCCTCGTACATCTTCTGGATCTGATTTGTGAAGGTTCCAGGGGTGTGGCGTCCAGCCAGAGCTTTGCAGCCGGTGTACTGTGCAAACTTGAGCACTGCACGCTGTCCGTACGTACGAGCTGACAAGATGCAAACATCCTGGGGGTTCTCAATGGCAGCGATAACACGGGCAGCCAAGATGAGCTTCTCCCACGTCTTTCCCAGGTTAATCACGAAGATACCGCTGGGCTGACGACGGTGAATGTACCGCTCCATCTGGAAATCGCAGTTCTTGGTACCAAGATGGCACTTGGCAGCCAACATCATGGCGATGTCGAGCTCCTTGTGCTGAGCGTACGCAGCCATGTTTGCTCGGTACCACGCCCTACAGAACTGTCCGAGAAAAGGGATGTATTCGTGAACGTCACCGCTCACAACCAGTTACGAATCACGTAACGGGAAAGGAAAGATTCTGGCATGCAGAAACCTTTTGTACGTCCTTGTTCTGTGTGTGCAAGCGCAGGGTGTAGCCATCATGGCTGACGTCATGGCACGGCGGCTTTGACACCAAAATCACCAGCACCCGCGTAAATTGCTCGAGGGGGGTCGCGATAGTCGCTCAAGCGCCTTTGTAAAGACTTTGAAAGGTCCACATCCAGGGCCCCTGGCAAGGTAGCATGCCGAGAAAAAGTATTTAGTAGAAAATTACCGAGACTGCAGAAAGCACGCAAGGGAATTATTACATTTGAGCACTGTGTTTGCAGACACAGGTCTCTGCACAAGTGCGCATCTATGCAGGCATCAGATACGAGCACGTCTCTGTGGCGCGTTTGCGCTTCCGCTCATGAAAAGCAAACCATTTTATATGAAGCTAAACATTGAATGTTTGTGTCCTATGTGATTGTAGCCTTTGTGGGTTTGTATTCGCGGCTCTTGAACTTCCGCTGGCCAGCCATCAGCGTCGTCTGTCAGTTTCGTGTGCCAGCGTTACAACGAGTGCACAATAGACCAGGGTAAATGGGAAGAGACTCGATCAAGTTGGAGTACTGGTACGACTCCTCTCTCCATTGTGCTCGGGGTCTGCCAACCTTTGAACACGACACGACTACCGTAACCGTCAATGACGCCAGATGCCTCGGGACATCCCAATGTTTGCTGCAAATCGCATCTCACACGAACTTCATAGCAGCTTTATCGTTACGACTCAGAGACAGTGACCTCCCGGCATGAACACGACACGCGATGGCCCCTTATCTCTAGCTCGTCTATCAATCGACATCAATCAACCGTCGACCGTTCGTATTCTGATCGCATCGCGCATGCACACGACGCCAACGGGAGGACACAAACTTAAGAATAAGCCAGCGCAATATGTATATGCTCGTCCTACTAACTCCTTCCCAGCAGATGTACGATAGGTATTCCAGCGTCTATGACGACGAGGGCGACATGGCATTTGTATTATAGGGTTGCAGAACTCCATGCTCGACCCAGCCATGGGTCGAGCAGTATTGGTTTCATGACGTGTTGCAATTTCTTACATGCGTGACATTGATCTGGCGCAATTCCTTATCTTTCTTAATAGTGACACTATCACATGATGCCACCGTGCGAAAAAAATCCCTCTCCATAAAGAGATCAAGGTCAACTCAAGGCGACTTATTCAACGCGCTGTCACATACCTGCTGCAGTCCAAAATTATCAAGCTTTGCAAGCACATGCATCAGTCAATTTTATATCAAAGAGTCCTCCTTCCGTTGCCCTGATTAAAACATCCCAAAAGATTCATGTGCTTTCAGGTATCCGGACCTGAAAATCATCGGGTCTGGCGAAAGACTGCTCCATAGATGTACTGCATGCAGGTGTAAGGAGAGCAGGACGTGCTGTGTGACAGATGCGGCGCCACAGAAGATGAAAGATGCACTTGCAGGCAAAACGTGGTCTAAGGAGGACTTCCAAGTGCATACATTGATCGGGAAAACATCATTCGCCTGGGTGTACCATGCAACGTTCACAGCCTGTGATGTGGATGTAGCTCTCAAGTGCTACCGCAAGGATGCGCAATCAATCATCAACTACAGGTAGATGCTGTGTCTATTAGGGCTCCTGATTAATTCTGAAGACAGCCAAGCCCACATGCAACATGCCAACAGACTCTTCAGGGTGAACGTTTCAGAACGAGGCTACCGCCGCTCAGCCAAACAATTACATACAAGCTGCCCAATTCTAAACCCAGTAGCATTACCATCCCAATGACAGAATGGAGGCGTGTGAACCCAAACTTGCATTCACGATCTATTGTCAATTTGAACCTCGGACAAGACGAGTTTGCCTGTGCACATGTGGTGAGGCAAGCTGGTAAAGCTACTCATGACCAGTGATTCACCAGGATGGGGTTCGACCCCCCCAAAGTCATGCAATTTCCGGCATCGAGACCCGCAAATTGCAGGATCTGACGAAACGCTGCTCATGCCTCGGGTGATGATGGCAGCACAGATTCCCAGGATGCACTTGGAGGCGCCAATGTCCGTGTAGACGCGGCTGTGCTGTAAGAAAACATGAGCATGATATGGCAGTGGCAACCTCCCCAGCTGTTGACTCAACAGTGTTGAGTCCATATGCAGGGAGTTCATATGCATACTAGACCATTTATATTAAATATCGTAGGCTCCTGGAGGGCAGAATGAACATCGGAATTTGCGGCGACGCAACCATGCAAGTGCAAAAGATGAGGTGGACATGGCATCCCCAAATCTGAGACCACCCGTACGAGCACAACTGAGAGATTAGCATTGCAACACAAGGCTGTCGGCGCTTTTCACCGCTGGTTCTCACTACATTTCTTTGTACTGCCACCCCCTCCATTCCCCCCATATCGGTTGTGGGCACCCGTTTCTCGCCGCCGCTCCAGTTGTCACTCAGCAAGCCCTGTGCGCTGCTGGCAGCGCTTCGCCGGACCCTGTAATTAGCGGGCCGCAATCCCTGAAAATGCATGAACTCTAGGGGCAAAAAAGGGTGGTCGTCCCCCATTCTGGCAAAATACTGCAGTAAAGGCGGCTTCAGAGCTTAGCAGCCCGGTCAACTGCTGGCGCGATGCAGGCAGATAGAGCGTGAACTAAACGTCCAAGCGCTTTTGAACCACCCAAATATCCTGAAGCTGTACGGGGCTTTTGAGGACTCTGTCTTCATCTACATGGTGCAGCAGCTTGCGGAAGGAGGCGACTTGTACCGCACTTACATCGCAAAGAAGGCGCGCCTGACAGAGCCGGAGATCGTGCGAATGGTCGTCTATCCCTGCTGACAGCACTTCAATACATCCACGCCCAAGGAGTGATACACAGGTACGCCAGGCACGCAAACACTGCAAATTACACAGCTACAGTGCTGGTGTGGATTTAACAGTCTGGAGTCAAGGTCTATAGTGAGTGCCGCCACTCAGGCGCCCCTTTGCCAGACATATTCAGCAAGGACAGGTTGACATGTCCGCGCCGTTAGGTGAGGCCACATGAGCACATGTAGCCACCGCTGCCATCGCAGCGACTTGCTTTTACGACCAACTGCATTCGCAACAACTCCGACTGAAGGCGGTATACCAGATGGTATGTTACATGGAATGCATACCATTTGGAAGAAGGCAGGCAGCAGGAATGCTTAACGGCGCTTGGCAGCAGGTGAGACTGATGCATGGGTCCATTCATTGCATTGGTCCGTCAAACTCGCCGACTGCAATGGCGCACAACTGAGTATTGCATTGCGCGCCATATATGTGTTGCCATGTAGTTCTTGGGGTTGCCAATGTCCATGTGGATGCGGTAGCGTTGTAAAAAGATACATCATCTTTACAAAGACACATTATTACGTCGCATAGATGATGGCAGGAAATAGTCAACAAGCAACAAAGACAGCACATTCAAAGCGATACAGCTCATTGAACGTCAGCGGTCGGAACAAGCAAGCCATCATCATTACAAAGATACATCATCATCATCATACGGCCGCTTTGTGCGCTGCGTTGGCGATCAGGATGTAGCCCCTGATCCACGCAACAGAGTATGAGTGGGGGCACAAGAATCAACCCTGTGTGGTCCATCTTTGGGTCATGAGCATATGGGGTGCAGGGACATCAAGCCGGAGAATGTGTTCATCCTTGCCGACAAGACATTGGTCGTCGCAGACTATGGACTTGCCATTGACAACGTCCTGGAAAGGCCAGTCTCGAGGGTGGGTACCCTCGACTACATGGCGCCTGATGTCATCTCGGCCCCCAAGCTGCCCCCCGGTGTCAATTTTCGTCAAGGTGACACCGAACCCGGCAGCTATGATCAATCGGTGTGGCTCCTCGTTGCTGATAGATGCAACCATGACTATGTGCTGAATGACACAGCTTGCATCGCTGACGTTGCGACAACGTAAACACCCCATTGTCGAAAATGCAGGCAAACTAATCAAGGCGCACTGCTGACAGTGGTGCTACCTTGCCAGTGCGGACTTAGTGATTCGCCAGAATGGGGTTCGGACCCCATTTTTGCCCCCAAACGATATGCATTTTCAGGCATCGCCACCCCGAAATGCAGGGTCTGGCGAAATGCTGGCGGGACTAACGTTGGTTCTCAGCCTAAAAAACTGTGTGCTACCTTTCTATGTGACATCCTCTTTTACATTCAGACGAATGGAAGCAAGCCCCGCCTTGCTTACGGTTGTCTGCCAGAGCAAGTGCAGCATGAGTGCTGTGGCAAAAGTACGGGCACAAAGATAGTCACTCGCTTGATAGTCGCCGGGGTTTGGCCAGGATGTGTTGAAGTGTCATACGCATGCGACTTCCACTCACTACGGAAGAACGCCATCTGTTGGATGCAGATAGTCGCCGGCTCACTACGTGAGTCACTTCACTGAGTCACACATAGATGATACTGCACAAGCAACACAGCGATGCTCACCAACAGATGGTTGCTTTCCTCACAATGGTGCATAATCTGGCAACCCATTGGTCCCTTCAATAAGGCACATTCAGTGCCGTTTGAGGTTTGAGGGGACCAGCGCTGTAGTGGCGATCACCGCAACGATGATTCTCGTACATGGGAGAAACCACAAGGGAGCGGCTGGGAGAGCAATCATCAGAATACAAGATATACAATCGGGAATCACGCCATGTCCCTTGCGCCACATCATGGCCACCAGGAAATGGGTAGATCACTGGGTCGCAGAAGCAGGCAAAGCAAGAGCAGTGCATGCGCTAGACGGTGCAGTTCCTGGCAGCAGCATGATCCTCATCGTTGGCAACGAGGCTTTCAATTGATACCCTGGTGATGATCTGACCCACATGAATGAAACAACACACACCCACAGATAGCCGTACATTGCAGTTGCCGGGCATCGCCACTTCAAGCAGGGAGACAATGCGAGTGGACAAGAACAACACGGCTTGTATTCGTAGTGCCAGATGACTGGTTCAAACATCCTGTTCAGACAGCTGCAGAAGTGGAAAATTTTGAGTTCAAAGTGGGTTGCAGGTTGATCTGTATGCGGTTGGGGCGATAGCTTACGAATTCATCTTTGGACGCCCTCCATTCTTTACTCGGGACCGCTCCGAGAAGAAGGAACTGATTCTCAACGGAAACATTGTATTCACCTCTACATTCTCCCCAGAGGCGCAGGTAACCGCGCCTGAGCTCAATTGCAATTGTATGCACCACGTGGATGCGGTACTGTTGTAAAAGGATACATCATCATCACGTCATTTGTGTAGTTATTGGATCGTCATTGCTTGCACTTCTGAACGTTTGTGTTGCTCGTCACGCTATTTAACACGCACTGCAATCATGGGTCGAAGCTGAGTGAGATATCCTCATCGCATTCACTCTCTGTGGTCCAGAGAGGGAACGCGTGAACCACATCTCACACCTGTTGCGGCAAAGAAGAGAAGGACCTGCATGTGGGGCAGGGCAACACCTTGAAAATGTTGCAAATCCGCTGTATGGCCTCTGCTGAGTCAGTGGCACAGTTCAGACTCCTGAATCATTGCACATCTTCAATCTCATGCCGAGGGGTGCAATACTGATGTGGGATTCACGACATGCTACCGTCCCATGTGATCATTGTTTCGGTGATTTTTGGGTCCAGACACCTGAAACCACATGAATTTGAGGGACAGAAATGGGTGTCAAACTCCGTTTTGGCGCATTGGCTGCATGCGATCATGAACCGCAGACACTGTTCGGTATGCTGCGCAGCACTTTATACAGAAGACCATGAGCCATAGCGTCAGCCGCCGTGGCACAGCGACTGACTTGCTGTCTCATCCATGGATTCGGCACAACATGAAGCCAGGCTGCAATTTGTCCCAGCTGGATGTCATGAGTGTGCATGCCTCAACAAGTGGAGCTCAGAGCCCTCCAGCGGAAGCGATTCCCAGCATTCGATCGGAGAAAGCGACGGCCACTCTGAACAAGTTCCACCATACAAAGGGTTCATCCATCGATGGTATGCGACGCTTCCATTGATCCCTGCAACATGCCTGACAACAGTGCTTCGCCAGGCAGTTTTCTTGTGGATCCGTGTCCCTGAAAATGCTAATCATCTGGGGCAGAAAGGGGGGTTGAAGCCCATTCTGGCAAAGCATTGCCTGAAAACTTGTTTGCAAGTCGTTGCAGGTACTTTGGCACGCAGGGTGATCCCCATACAGTACTTGGAATTCCCAGTTTGCATGTGGATGCAGTAGTGTTGTGAATATGCACATCATCATCAGGGCAAATCTGGTGAGAGCTACCTGGCTTGTCCATTGCTCAACCCCATGCCATACCTCTCACAGATCCATCTTCGTGTTGCCTTCGTTGTTGCAAGCTTGTGGAGGGAGCACCTGTAGGTGACTGCATCAGTGAACTGCATGGTGATTTGCAGCTTGTGTGGGCTGCCTCGGACACGGCTCGTACAGTTACGCCAGCGGGCAATAAGCTTGACAATACCAGCCCGGTCAGTGATGAAATATCACCATACGGAAACATGGGCAGGTTCGCAGGAGATGGCAGCATCCATAGTGGGACTTCTGGTACTGAGTAGGAAACCGGGCCCGCACCCCAACACAACACTTGCATTGCCTGTCAGTGAGTTGACTGCTGACGGCAGGGATGTCAGGTCATCTCGTGCTTGAATGTCTTCTGATGGTGCAGTGGTAGGACCGGCGAAGGTGAATCCGAAGCATATCCGAGCTTCGACATGGGACACCAACGACCCTACACATGTGGCGGTCAGCAATCCAGTGATACCCTACACGAGGCGAGGACGTGTGAAGACCATCACATCAGAAAACCGGCCAATGCCCCCTCTGCTCAGCCTCCAGCCCGCTCCACCCTCTCCCAAAGCGAGAGGGAGTAGCGCCACTGGGAGCAGTTTAGCTACGAGTTCCCGGGTGCGGAGGTATTGGGTAAAATTGAGGTGGTTTGACCAGAGCACACCTTGATATGCTGATGTGAACGCATAGCAATTAGCATGAACAGCATAGCATATTCCCAAGTAGTTCTTGGAGTTGCCAATATCCATGTGGATGCGGTAGTGTTGGAAAACGATACATCATCATAGCCGATCTTGGACAATCGGACACTCGTTTTCGAGTCAAGCTGCTCCTCTCGCTTGCCATGCATGCACAGCGGCTGCAACCTGCCATTGTCAAGGGGGGAAATGCTTGTATCTCAGCAAGTAGCGCCTGCGATGCAACGCTCACAAATTAGTATCGTCTGTGCCTTTCGACGGCTGCAAGCAGCTCAAGTTCATTTTGCCAAGTTTTACATGCGATCTTCATTATTGCTTCTGGTTTGAGGGATAGCTAGCCACAGGGTTACGCAGGCAAGCACAGACAACCTGACTCAGATATCAGAGGTTTCGCTGTTGCAACCAAGTGCCTTGCATCCTGGGCGTGATGCCAGTCCGTGGTCATCTTTTCGCGAACATCTGTGGCCCAAGACGGCACGAGCTCCTCACCCCGAGTGAGCATTCCATTATCATGTATCACGGTGGTCGATGGTATTCCTGTATAGTGGTCGTTCTCTTGGGTCTAGGCTGTCATTACACCCTCATCTTTGACTCTGGTGATCCAGTCATCTGAGATTGGGTGCTCGACGGATTCGACTGGAACGTTTTGGCCGCAAGGCCATTCATTCACAACTGCACTTCACTCATAGAGTGTTGGAATATGACTGATTAAGCAGTTCGTCATATTCCAACATAGAGGCCCAAGGAGTTCCCCCCATGGTTCTCACACGAGTCCTTGCGTGCAGAACAGCCGGACACCAGACGCACTGTCGAACAGAATGCTCTCTCCGAAGCCGTCTGAGGAATTGAGCACAATAAGCTCGATGTCACCGAAGTCCCCAAGCAGATTCGGCTTTGGCAGTCACACCCTCAGCTCTGACAGATCCAACAAAGTCCTGCCGATGGCGGCCGAGAACACCTCACAAAGGCTGCCTGTGTTTGAGCAAAAACTATGGCAAAAGCCGTCGGGCAAAGCCAAAGGGCAGGAATCAGCAGAGAGCAACGTTCTCGATGACACCACGCAGGTAAACACGCTTGGTACCTCCGTGTTACCCAAGACATCTGGTACCCGGTGGGCTGTGGTCCACGCCAACCTTGCGCGAGACATGTATTGATCTGTGAGGGTGGGGAACCTCAGACCCTTGCGGGGGGGGCTATTGGCACAATTGCCATCGTTGTCCGTGTCGCACAAATTTGCTGTTGGAGCGGCCAACTTGTGTGGCACGGGACGAGCGCGTGTCGTTCGAGATTTGCTGGTTCTTTGAAGCGTCAGTATGAGGCAGTACGCTCGGCGTCCAGTCCGGTTGCCGGAAAGGGCTTGCAAGTATGTCGAAACGACAGCGGCTGTGCAGGCAGGGCCTTTGAAATGCATGAACAAAATAGGCCAGGTTTCTTCCTTTGCAGCGACGTTGCAATCGGCTGGAGTTTGATTGAGTTCCACACTGATAGTCTACCGTCCCTTGGACGTGCATATGTATGCAGTGAGTGAGGCGTGCTTGCGTTCCGTTTTCGACGGACGCCGCAGAGTGGGCGAGCTGCATCAGTGAAAACTTGGGCACATTATGAATGATGTGATGAAATAAAGCCCCATTTTGATTGCCGATGGTACCGCAATACCTTGATACGCCATGTGGCGAATACCAATACCATGGTGGATACATGTATGGATCGCAGAAGCTTTGCTTCCTTCACTGAAGGCTTCAGAAGGAGAGCGACTGGCTCCACAGATTGTAGCACAGCTTTGAATTCAGATCCATACAACTGTTCGTATCACGACAACATTTGCTTGTCTTTTCGACCCGCGCAAAGTATTCTATATTGCACGTGTCAGAGTAGACAGGGTCCCGCGCCCGCTTGTACACGGTGTCCTTTCAGACAAGTTCAACTGGTCTGGTGCGACCGTCACACGTGCGTGGATTGCATCGGTGGCAAATCATTGTATGGTTGTTTGTGTATGCGCGCATCCTCGTTACAACGACTACAATGGTGTCTCATCTATGTCATTGCCTCAACACGAACCCTAAACCTTACGTAACGCCCTAGAACAATGCGTTGAGAAGGACATCACATGTGCAGACGCAAGAAATATTGAAAATGCCTCGCAAATTTATTGCTTACCTCGCGCAATCCAGAGTGTCTTCGCGCAGGTGGTTCTCTAGGGGGCCATGGGGATGGTTTCGTCCCCACGTATGAGAATGACAAAAGGTGAAGAGTTTGGGTATGGCATTCTACACCCATTCAGTGAGCGGACTGTCATGAATGCACAGAGACGTTTCAGAGAATGAAAGGAGGCCATGCCGCGCATTCCAGGGTTAGCCGGGAATGCGTTCGTTACATACCCACAGACCAAAACAGGAGCGCGTACAGCGAAAAGGTGGTTCGGAAACATGAGGTAACACTCAACACTGGTGAAAATGACATCACCATCGCCACTTTATCCAACAGCTTTTGAAAAGCATCTGTTGTGGGGCCGTTACACATGTCAGCACACAGGACGTTCATATGCACCTTCCCGAAAAATTCAGAGGCCAAGCTTACATGGCTTTCAACAGAATATTTGAAGAACAAAAGGAACATTGCCGCCCGTTTTCGACTTTTCGACGTCTGCCTACTTTTGCGCGCGTGTGTTGCACGTGATTACGCATGCTACTGCGACACATGCAGCTTCTCGACCACCCTATGAACTGAGTCATTGGATGTTGAAAGCCTAGTTGCATACATGCACGCGCCCTTATATACAAATGCTCCGCCTTCGCTTCCTTCCCAAATGTCTTTTCCCCCGCTCTCCTCAGTATTCGTCTTGCGTTTCCTCTTGGCTTTTCATCATGTGCACCCTGGAAATGCCAATGCAGAGTCTCCAAGCATGCCAGGCATTCAAAAAGTTCCATCAGAGAAATATCTCTCCGACAGCGTCTCCTTCGCATGAGCCTGAAGGCTTCATGGTGGAGGTGTGTACGTCGACGGGGTCTTACACGATGGGACACGCCATTTCTTCTGTCTGTGGGCCTGCACCGAAGTTGATACCAACGCCAGGCTACGTGTCCCCTGCCAGCAGTCTTGACAATCGCGAGTCACCTTCAACTCATGGAGACTTGAATGAAAAGGAGATCCACGCTGTTCAGCAGGCGCAAATGTTCATGAGCCAGCTCCGTGCGCGCTTTGAGTTCGACCCTGCCAGGTGCGTGATCTGTGGTAGTTGCCGATGCCCGTGCTCGGTGTTCAGCTTGTAGCTTGAAGTGGATCACTGCTGTGCAACATCTGTGCAGCTGTTACAAGTCTGCCGTACTGCTTGCTTCAGTTATTCCTTGGATTGCCTCGGATGCCTGCGGCGTTCGCTCAAGTTCGCTGCAATGCATTTCGCTTCCTCTTCCGAAAAATCTCTGGGACGTGCCAATACGAAACAGCATGCACAGGGACATTCTGTATGCTAGCTTGTTCGGAAGTAGACGTGATGCATGGATCGACTTGGTAGCTCGGAATTCTGTTGGCACGAAAACTGGCATATTCAGTTCCATGACGTGATGGCAGTGTCTGGGCTTGCCCGACGCGCAGAGCACATCCCTGTGTTTCTCCCGGAGCCCCCTTTGCCTTTTCGACATCCGTTTGTAGAAGTTGTGATGCTCTTGATGCGCCAGCTTCCGTGTAAGCAACTGCAGGGAGCTGGATCGTTGAACACATCACCGTTTTGCCACCGCGATGCACGTGCAGTTTAATAGAAACGCTTTTCTTCGACTTGCCTTGTCGTGGAGTGGTGATCTGTGCTATCAGCGTATTTGTCATTGCTTTCGTATATCATCTTCACAATGTTGCCCTTGCCCTGCGCTTGTCGACTTGTCCAACTATGGCTGAGCATCGCGCGCAAGTGGCAGTTGATTTTTAAGGAACGGCCTGGTCGTTCTTCAGCATCTCCAAAAGTTGCTGACACATATACAAACTCACATGTCACATTTGCTTGCATTGTTTTTCGTGGCGCTTGTACCGCATTGGGTCCGTCTCCGCGGCCCTCTAATTCGCGGCTTCTGCTACATGCCGTTGTAATCATTGCTACTGAATGCAAATTTGCATGCCAGCTGCATAGGATACCGAAGAGGCTTCTTCACATGTCTTTGTGAAGTGTCAGATGCGTGCGTTGCGTGTGGGCGCGTGATGCTGCGTGTGCAAAACCCCAGAGCACTATTTTGGTACAAGTCTGCTTAAACTTCACATTCAGCGCCTCGAGTCTATCGAAGCTGTCCAAACCTCTGCATTGATCCCTGCATCAGATGGTCGAAGTTCTAGAGGTGTAAAGGAGTATTTAGCCCTGAGATGGCGATCGGCAGCACGTATCGGCATCCTGCACTCGAGCTAGCCCCGCAATTTGTCCATGACGGCCCATTGCTCTTTATGATACGTATGCTTTAGCTGCGCTGACATTTATTCCGTGGGCCATGGCTTGGCGCCGACCGCATTGTGCGAATGATGCATGACGGGCGCGATGCTCATGATCCTGAGTGATAGATATTTAAAGTGTCTGTCATTCTTGCTTTCTTGCTTCGATGTCAACAAAGAAGGTGTGTCCGACAAGATACGCAGCTGCGTTTTCCGTTTTTGAAAGTGCAAGCCGACCGCCGTGGTCTGCTGCGTCGCGTGATGTGTAAAGGTCGGTTGCATATATGGTCAGGCCCAAATCGGGGTTTTTTTGTCGGCTGTCTCCAGAGCACACGTTCACAAACGTTCGTCATATTGTCTCTCCTTTAGTTCTCAAAGTTCACGTGCTGCCGTTCGAGTATCGTGTTTCTCATTGCTGGTGCGAGATGCAGGCTGTCCTCCATCGTCCACGTCCTGCAACAGTGGAAGCAAGGTTTGATCACCGTGGAACACCTGGTTTCTTTCGTCAATGGATACCTTTCTCGGGAACATGATGCCAAACTTCGCGAGTTCTTCCGGTGGTTTGTGAACGAAAGCATGCCCTACTTGTGACACGCTCACCCTGTTGGCTCAGTCCTCAGATTTACCAGCATTAGTTGGGATCTCCATTTGCAATCTGAAGCCATGACGACATCAGGATGTATCCTCCCAAGCTGACCATGGCTGTGCCCCATTCTGACGTGCCCCCTGCGCTCTGCTCTTCACCAATGGAGAAGTGGCATCGAGCCAGACAGCAGTCAGATGCACAAGCTTAGCTGCTGACACCACCATGCAGAGTGGCTGATTTGAAACTTAACACATTGGCTGTTCGGGATGAGAGGTTTCAGAGACCAGAACCCTGACGGCCAAAGCGTCCTGGTACGAAATCAGCGTCTCGTGCAGCACTTTCGACTCGTTAATGCAAAATTCGTAGGTCTCTATTGGAACCTGTTACTTTTCCTTGTGCTTCGGGAGGATGCGATGTAGTGTAGAATTTCTGACGTTTTGTATCACTCTCGTTATCCCATTGACAGGTCATCACAGAGTTGTGTTGCCTGAGCCCAGAATAATGTCTTGGCACCCTTGTCGGGTGCGGTTGTTTGCATTTCTCTTTCGTTTTGGTCGTATTTCGCATACTTTGGATGTCCCCTCATCATGCCGTTTTGAGGGACTGTGAATGTTCCTAATTGCAGTCTGGTGTGGCTGTGTCCAACAAGCGATGCCTTCCTGTTTTGTTGTGTGCGTATGCGATATTCAGGTGGCTAACAAAAACTGAAAAAAACTTACTCGATAGCAGCCGGGCTGATTGCCTACCACCTGATTTGGTAGTTCTTTCTATACAAATATGACGGGGATTTGCACGCAACTGAATTTTGCTTGTATCCCGTGGACAGGGCATGCTAGACCTGTTGTCAACACTTGAGATCCCGTTGCCAGACTTGGCGAATGGTGTTCTTTACCTGAGCCCTGTATGTTGGCCCTATCTGTCCTTGGCTGTGAAAGGCCAACCCCGAAAGAAATGTGCTCGTGGACGGGGACATCCTTTTGTTGGACTTGCTTCTAGACTGTCTGCACCTTTCTGACATCGCAAATCTGTCACACTGAAAATGGTTGTGTTCACCGTTTACGGCCTGGACGTGTTTGGTTTGTACCCCGATAAGAGATATAACGCTCAATGGTCTGTGCACATTCAGCTATAGTCCATGCGGTATCAGCACATGTGTTCATGAGAACGCTTTATATCCCTGAGCATGCCATGAGATGCTGGTGTTCGTGCCATATTGCGTTGTGTTCAAACGAGATGCTGGGGCATACTCGTAGGTAAGATCAGCTTGTATTGCAGCAATTTTCTGAATCTGTTTTGACCTGTGTAGACAGGGCTTTGCCAGGCGCAGAAAGTGCGCTGATGAGACAGTGTTGGGTCAGCCTTTTAGTTTTCCATGCTTTCGTTTCTACGGTCAGCATCACAAATTGTGGATGCGCTGCTTAACATCGTATTGTTGTGTGCTTGGAGATCCAATGTGCATTCAACGATTACATTGAGTCCAAGAGACGTAGTTGAGCTGTCTGCTGGCTTGTCTACGTCGCTTGGACTAGATGTAATGGTATGTCACGAAAGCATGGTCCCGACCTGTGTGAATGTGTTCATTGTCAGATCTCGCCACTTGTAAATACATGTCGCAGAACATGCAGAATCGAATGCCTCGGGAGACATTCGTACCAGAACCTTTAGCTGCACTTGGCACTGCACATCGTATCAGCAATTGAAATTGGTGGTAGGCATCCAACTGACAGCGGTGGGCAGCAGTTGTGCACAGCTCAGTCTTCCAAATTCCCCTTCACCAAGGTAAATGTGCGAATGCGACACACAAGCAATATCGTATCTTTAGGTGGAATGTCTTTTGATGTGAATGTGCTCATCATGATACAGCTGGCAACACTGCAGTAGCCACGTGGATGAATGTGAACCCCAACGCAGTTTGGGGAAACAGTGGTAGCACGTTCATTGACCCAAGTCAAGGTCACCTGGCTCAGCTCAACTGGAGTAACACAGTAGCCTGGCAACTGGTAAAGTACTTCTTCATTCACCGTAATACAGATGCAATCTGCGACTGGATCCTAAAACAGAGAAACACGTTTGGCCAGCAGGCGCCTGTCAACCTCTGGACCAGTGCAACCAGTTGAATAGCAAATATGAAATGAGTGGAGGAACCGCTCGTGGTCACCAGATCATGTTGCATGCCTGGAATCTGCTCATGCAGGGTGCTCATCGTTCCATAAAGATCAAAATCGAGGACGACTCATTTATGTACGTGTCGTCATCTTTCGATTGTTTAGTGGACCGTAGCATGGCATCCAATCAACCCTGAAGCAAATGCAAAATATTACTTTAATGCCAAGTATTTACATTAGAGGTATGCAAAGTCCCGAAAAGTTGCTGGCGAGCACAGGCAACAGAAACAATCACTGTTCTATGCATGCAGCCCATGTGCAAAACGACACAGCGGCAGCGCATATTCCAGCACGCCAAAGATAACAATCAACCAGCTGAGCTGCGAGGACTGCTCTCAGGTCCGGTTTTTGATGATTTTTGAGCACCACTGAACTCGGACAAAGTTTCAAGAGCACGTTTGTTCAATACACTGTCCGCTGGCTGCTCCTTGCTCGTGTTTGAGTGGTCTTCGTCCTCTTCTCCGTCGCCATCATCTTCGTCCTCATAACCAACGAGGCCTGGCAAGGCGCCGTTTCTGCGGCGTGCTGCCTCATCGTCCGGTATGCAAGGCGCAATTGACGGGGCGGCCGCTTGTCGCGAGAAAATGTTGGGGTTCAAAGCATTGTAAGCACGTTGAGCCTCGTCAGGTTCGATGGCGGCGGAATGGGAGGGCTCCCCAGGGAGGGCGCTGCGGGAGCCACCCTCCTTGCTGATGTCATCGTCCTCGTCACGCTCCGCAAAGTACGCTTCCTGCTCGCGGTCCAGATCTCGGGAGTCCCGCCGGAGGAGTGGGGGCTGCGCTTGAGGGTGAACCTCTGCTCCGTTTGCTGCTGGCATGTTCGGATCCTGCAGCACACCTTGAAACTCACCTCACCAAGTGCGAATGCATGCAGTGCATACCCAGGCAATACAAATACGTGAAATGCAAACATGTCAAATGCATGCAGTGAATATCCAGCATGCCATGACATGGGCTATGTGACTGGACAAATGCATGATCCCCCAACTGGGATGCCATGCTGGTGGTTACCTATGTGAGATGCAATGCAAAGTGTTGAAAGTCAAGTGTCCGGCTCGACCGTGCATCAATAAACATCTTGAAACTCACCACGCCAAGGCACGTGTAAACTATGGAGCATGGTGCCAGGCTTGGCAGCTGGCACACGGGCAGCGATCGATAGGCTTTCAGCATAAGATGCTGCCTGCCCGACGCTCAACACAGAACATGTCCTGGTGTGCGAGAGGTATTTGGCATGCATGTGCCAGGCCATGGGTCAGTAAACTGGTCGTCATCACAAGGATAGCCTGGGCTTGATCTCAACACCAATGCTGTTAAAGTGCTGATGCCGATGCTTTCAGCATCTTGAATGGGGTCGACCTTTCTGTCACCATACTCCTGAGCCCTGTAGGATGATGGCGACGAGTACTTCCTAAGGCATCAGTGGTTAGGGCATGAGAAGGCCTGCGACTTGCCACGCTCCCGGGTCTCACGGTGAGTTTCTTGTCGTCGAAAGCATGCTGTCAAAGCAATTCAAGCGTAAGTCAAGACACAGATGAAAGTTTAAAAGCGCCCGCAGGCTGTAAGGCAAAAATTCTCCAGCCTGGAAAGTTGTGCTCTTGGAAAGGAGTTGGCAGGCTTTGAACCCATCAGAGCAAGTAATTAAACTTGGCAGACCCTAACAACGGTCTACAAAGTGGGAGAGGTAGATAGCTCAAGCATTTCATGGAAATGCGTCCGTTCCATCTTTGGGACTGTGAGTGCCACACCTTGACTTCATAGCGGTCTCGCGTGTCGCGCAACAGCCTGAACGTCTCTACGTACGTGATGTCCTTCACGAGGTGCCAGTACCTGTCGACGATGTGGCACACCAGGGCTCTGATGTTTTCCCGCCTGATGTACTCGATCAACTCAAGAAACGCAGAGTTCAGCAGGTTGTACTTGTTGCCGTTTTCTAGAAACGCATGAAGCGCAGGCTCCAGGAGGTCGTTACGCGTCAGATACCTGCACATAGATTCCTTCTCTCTCTTCTCTCTCATTGAGAAGAAGCAGAAAACATACATTTCTTCTCTCTCACTGGGCGAGGTTACAAACAGTTCACTCTGCTAAGGGTCTGCACAGGCAAGAGCAGCCCAATCAGCACATCAGTGGCTGTGATCAGTGATGGATCAGATCATATTGGTGCGGTAGCTGTGTCAAGGTGCTATCAAGCTACAGCGCACAGTCACTTGTAATCGCGAATAACACGCTGATGCGAGTGCCGCAATAAGAACTCGCATACACATCCACACTTTTCCTGATAGAAACAGTCTCACTGTACGTCACAAGAGCAAGTCACGTGTGATCTGGTCAGTCGGGCAAACTATTCAGGTACACTTGCCTCGGGTGATTGATGGTAAGAAAAGCATTCAAGTACTTTCACCTGGGTAGATTCCCAAGCAGAGGAGTACGAGTGTCCATGTGAGTGTCATGTCACATGGAATGTAGATGCGGCATTGCTACAGCATCATCAGTGGGTGTCGTTGCCTGTTGTAAAAGTCGTCCTTCACACCAATGCAGATCCGTAGGAAGCGAATGGCCGCCACCACCAGCCACTTCTGCTTGCAGTTGAGCAACTGGAGCACCTTCTGCACGATGTTGTGGCGCAGAATGAAGTACTTTATCCTAAAGGTGTGGTGCGTCACACAGAAGCACAAGAGCTCCATGATGAGCCCCAACACAAACGGAGGCGCTGGAATTCCGCGCCCTGATGGGCCTCCAGCCGGACCTACACATCCACAGCCAAAAACTCAACGCAGAGAACTAGCTATTGAGAGATAGATCTGGTATTGTCCACATCCTGAATGACGCAAGTACCAAGGACAGGTATGGGTGTGTACGTGTCCGAAAGCTCTGTCTTCTTGTGACGACACAACTTGTACTAGCCGCGGTGCATGCGTGCAGTCACTTCTAAACGGTGCTTCCAACAGTCGGCGCTCTCACAGCCTATGACATAGAGGGCTGACAGAATCTCGAGCGGCACGTGGAGCTGTCGAGCGATAAACCAGCGTTCGCACATGGTCATCATGCCAATACTTGTCAGCGGCAATGCACGCATTAACATAATCTTTCAACAGGGCGGCATCCAGGCGGAAGTTGATGCAGGCATGCCTCTGTTGGAGGCATCGGACAATTATGGTGTTCTTATGCCACAGCAGCTCGAAAAGTACCTCGCTCGCGGCCAGCATGTGAATCATCGTTAGTGGCAATGTACGCAATCACAGGACCCGAGAGAGTGTTTGTGCGGAAACCAATTCTATTGGCACTGCTGATGTGAGTTCACCATGAGGCAACTTCCTCGACTTCGCTTCAAATTGTGTGGACCCTGGCTGACGAGAACAGCAGCCAAAAGCGGCAACTGGTGAATCATGTCGGTACTGTATTTGCTTCTCGTCGGCGAGGGTCCGTGCGGCTTGGAAAATCGAGCAATTTGCAAATGAGGCGCACCTGCAGTCCAGGTGCTGGCCAGTACCGCTCGTTCTGTACCACAACACTGTGGCTATGGCACTGGTAGTGGTAGTGGTCCGACTCTGTGCAAGTGTACGAGTGGTCAAGTGCAGGTGCACGAGTGCATGAGAAAGACGCACCTGCTACCAGTCCAGTGTCCGATTCTGTGGGCGCTGACGCAGTCGGGATCGCTCCGGGCACCGGGGGCGCCGAGTCATTTGAAGGCCCCGCATGGGCGTCCATGGCCGCAGCGTCGGTTCCGCGCTCCTGCGTGCGCTGCAAGCGCAAGGGTGCTGAGGCTGTGAGCACGTCAATGAGCTTGCTGATGTATTGGTCATAGAAGAGCTCTAGAAAGTCGTTCTTCTCGTTCGCTTGCTCCATGGATTCGGGGTCGAGCAGCATTTTGAGCAGCTCGAGGATCTGCTCGGGGACGCCGTTTTCGTCGCCGCCAGTGAGGTCGGCTATGAGGCATGTGAAGAGGCGGTTGGGTGGCTTGAGCAGGTGCGTTCGGATGGGTGTGGGGTCGTGCTGGACCATGGAAAGGATGATGTCTGTGGCTTTCAGCTTCAATTGCGGAGATCCGCACTCCATGCACGTCGTCAGTACGTCCAGCAGCCCTTCCTCCACGAGTTTGACATACAGCTCTTGCCGCCTGCATGCCATGGGCAGTGTGTCGTCAGATTGGAGTTCGACAACCACTTTTGCCCTGCAAAACCATGCATTTCCAGGCATCGTGACCCGCAAATTACAGGGTCTGGCAACAGGTTGCCATGGGCGCGCTAGTATTGAGGCAAATGGCGCTCTGTCTGGTCAACATTGACGCGAGCTTGCTGGAGAGATGCGGTGCATCACAACGGCTCATGGTGTATGAGATGTCTGAGTGCCTCGGATGCCTCATTTGCATATATGAGTCGCATTATTGTTAAATCTGGTGGCCAGGAAGCTTTACTACGTACACTAATTGTGTGGGTTGGGGTTCTGTGATCCACCGGTTGACAACAACCGTTCCGAAGGTGTGAATTTGACGTAGTTCAGCTCTGAGCCATGATAATTCTGTCTATCCATGTGATGTAGAGCTGCATGAGTGCCCTTGCTGAGAGATGCTTCATCATCGAAGTTGATGAGCGCAAGGGGTGAAGGACGTCCATACCAGGACAGGCCTGAAAGTCAAGGAAGCTAATCGGCAGACCATTGTTCCGTGTTCCCGCTTGACCTGGTCCACCCCCAATCATGCCACCAACTGCCATGCATGTGAATGTGTAGCCAGCGAAATCAAAAGGCTGGTAAGGTCATGTCTCTCAGAAATCACACATCCTGCGATGGGACTAGAGCACGAGCTCGTGCTGCAAGAAGCCGATACCATGGCAACGCTTGCCAACAGCGGCCCAGGCCAACGCTAACGCGTCTAGACGTCAATGCCGGGGCTGGAGTCACATACGGACAAGGAGTTTTACATGTGAGAGATGAAGTTGCTGCTAGCCTTGAAAAATTGACTGCCAGGAAGTGTTTCAAGCACACCGACACAGTTGAATTACGGACAAGTG
This sequence comes from Nuphar pumila, assembly GCF_984573655.1. NCBI lineage: Eukaryota > Viridiplantae > Streptophyta > Magnoliopsida > Nymphaeales > Nymphaeaceae > Nuphar > Nuphar pumila. The sequence continues at coordinate 11,192 of NW_028323185.1, read as the reverse complement.
GCAGACCTCGGCACCCACGCGCAGTATTCTGGCTATTGTCAATCAGCTGCTTCAGTCAACCCGGAACTGAAGCTGCTGCAACAGTCACGAAACAGCAACCGAGGGGCACCGTACGTTCCGTACTGAGGATGCGTAGCAAGCTGGCTGAGCTCCTGAATGAACGCGACGAGCATGGCCCAGTACTCGCTGCTAGTGTCGCCGTTCTTGAGACGGACGAACAGGTCCTTGAAGAACGCCGGGTCCTGCTGGAGAGCTGTAAGAATCTCGATGTAGTTGAACATCATCATCGAGTGCAGCGCGGCAAAGGTGACATCATCGAGCACGCGTGGCAGGATTGCATCCTTGATGTAGCCCAAGCGATACGTGCAGTGAATCTTCCGTTTAAGGGCTTCTGATGGGATGGCCACCACCTCCTTGAACTTTGCTACATTCTGCACAGCAGGCGGTGTTTCGCCAGGCACATATTTGTTTGGGTTGACGGATGAAAATACGTGAGTTTTGGGGACAGCAAATAGGGTCAAACCCCATTCTGACGAAACACTGACGGCACGATCCACGCTGTGTGAGGATGGTGATGGCTCTTTTTACATCACTACCGCATCCTGTTTCGGTTTACAGACACCAATGTCTGTGTTTCTTGCCACTGAATTATGGTTGTCTTCAAGTGGCTAGCCCTTTGCGTTGACCTCTGAGGAAAGTCAAAACCAGATGGTGTGACATGTCACAAGCAGTGAATTGCCAGAATGGGGTTCGAGCCCCATTTTGGTCCCCCAAGCACCACCACCTGCAATACAGAGTCTGGCGAAATGCTGGTCACAAGCATTGGGGTGTACGGTTCAAGGCTGGCTAACTCCAGCAGCCTGGGGGTGCATGCAAGTGGGTTGCCCTCCAATCATTCAGAATTCATATCGCAGCGAAACAATCCGAAATCGTACCCTGAGAAAGTGTCGGTGTGCAGCCTTCTGGGGCAGGTCCGGGTCGTACTCCAACGCGCCGACGACGTCCCAAAAATACTCCTCTTGCATCATGTCATCCATGAGCTGAACTCCGTTCATCATGAAGATTGACTTGATGATAGTGTACATGTGGGCAAGCGACTCCCTGTCGCCAATGTCCTCGCTAATCCGAAAAAGTTCCAGCAGCCTTGGTAGGTAACGGCTGCAGGAGAGTATTGAGCTCAAGGGCACTTCGGGGTGCATATAAACCCATCCAAACAACGTAAGTGAATCTGATGTTGAATGCTTAAGTTGTTTTCGGCCTGAGCTGTGTAGTTCTTGCTTACGTGGTGTAATAATGGCATTGCAACACCACCGCATCCACATGAGCACTTAGGTCTAAGTGACCCAAGTCAAGAACATGCATGACTAGTCTCAAACACTACTTGGGAGCGCTTAGAACACAGGAGGCCTTGTGCCATCTGAGCCTTTTCATCAGGTTCAGCAAGCTACCACTGCCATGCTCAGGCAAGTAAACACACAGATGCTGCTCCATTCCACACCCCATATCAGGTACCTCGGAACAAGCACCTGCCACCTCCCCCTCAACAACTGCGGAACTGCCGTCTGCACTTCCATTACTCTCTCCAGTCCATTCCAAACCGACCGCGGTGCTCAGCTGAACGGCCGATGTGCTGAACTGCTGATTGAATGCCATCATCCAGACTCCAGCTCATGTAGCAAATGATCGAACGCCCGACAACATGACCACATTGGACCGCGGTTGGCTTTCAGCCGCGTGTGCTCCATGATGGAACCCAAATAAAACCGGCGAAACTCCAAGGGCATGTTGCAGATTGGCCAAAGAGCAACGTACTTACTGTCCAATATGCAAGCAATAGCAATGCAACGCCTACCTGTCCCGGTGAATCTGGTTCGCCATGCGCTCCTTCTGGAAGAAATTGAGCTCAGACAACGTCTTGGAGATGTCCGCGAGGTTTGAGACCTCAGGCCAAGGGAGCTCGATAACCCCTCCAGGGGGCCCCACGCCCCCATCCGACAGCTTTGGCAGCGCTGACGACGGAAGACCGTCGTCGATCATGCCGGGCCCCCCCTGAAGGCCGTCGTCTCCCCCTACCCCTGACTGAACGCCCTGAATCGTCACCCAGATCTGCATGCATCCGTCCGACTCCTGGAACGACAACGCCACGTCCGTTCCTATGTCTGCGTCCACCCACGTGATGATCGTGTCCTCTGCAAGCCAGGACTTGGTCGTCAGCAAACGCATTGTCATTCTTACCGGGGCTTCTTCAATGTGATTTGCCACGCAATTGCATAGGCTTGTGTAGCCATCAGCCTGCGTGTGCATCGATCGCTGCTCCCAAGCTGTAGAGCAAATGCCACACCGTAGCATGAAAGATGAATGTCTGCAAGCACTGCGTTTGCTGTGCTAAATAACGGCACAAACGGTCGCCTCCCACACTACGTGACAAGACAATATCGTAGACTACAAGTGGCCAGCAGTACATGATGCTGCACCTGAGATAAAAATGGACGGTTGCCTTTTGCTGTGTAGACTACGGTTTGTTTATGAATTGAATGAGCAAACTCGACATTCATGAATGAAAACGACAAAAACTGGAAAGCGGTCTTGCTGTCCTGGCAGCCAGAGCCTGAGCAGCTACACCCGAGACGACTTGCCACTGCAGGATAGCCATACATATGCTAACCAGAGTGGCAGTGCATCTCACAAACTCTGCACTTGTGATTGCTCAAGAGAGTTGCCAACTCACATGGATACTGTTCTAGAAAGTCAATGAAGTGAAGCCCCTGCAGGGGTGCAGGGACCAGAAGCACACCTCCTTGGCGCTGATAAATGTCTGCCTTGGAGATTTTGTGGACCATGAGAATGTGGCAGTCCTCCTCCTCTGACACCACCACCAAGCCCAGCGCACCAGCTTTCTATACGCCAACAGCACACAGTCAAGTCAGCCTTCACCATGATTCCGTTATCCTGATGAGAGACGGAAGGCACCGTCAGAATGCATGCAGACTTTTCGCACTGCTCAGCCGGCTTGCTTGCCCACTAATTCATCTGAAGAGAACAGCTTGCAAAAGATTTGTTTACATCCTGTGGAGTTGACACGGACTGGTCCATATAATTACCCACCCAGGTGAAACGACCCTTCCTGCGCCCCCCCTTAGGTGGGAATATGTGGTGTTGTTGCGATGGCTGTACATGCACGGAAATGCATCTGTCCAACATCTTGTGCTGTCAGTACAGCAAACATGCATGCATCACGCCAATGTGAGTGGCCCTAGAAGGACGTGGCCAAAATACCACGAACTCATGCCCAGGCAAAGCCCAAGGGACAGCAGTAAGTGGTGTTATGAGGTTGATAGTTGTTGATCAGCGTCCGCAGACACCAAGAAGGTGACCTTTCCTTCAAGGTAGGCCAAAACCAACGATTCCACGCAATGCTGACGACTCACGAGCTCCTGTTCCATAACCTTGAGAAGGCGACATCTCTACAGTTCCAAAGTAAGCGCTTGCCTCCCACAGCGCAAGAAATGCCATAGGATGGGTAGCTATAACAGCAGCTGCACATCCTGTTATTGCGTTCATTACCACCTCGGGGAGGAATGCATACTTGTGTCTTTCAGTGTACCACGCTCCCAAGGGGGCGAGAACGACGTGCCCATCCCGGCACAGACCCAACTATCTGGATTGGGTAAACAACGCTTCAGACTTTGCATTGAAGCTGCGATCGGACATACACAATAACTTCAACGCACAGAATAAGTTTGTTGAAGAGGCCATCCTGACAGCGCCACCCTATGGCATAGTAGCAGGCCACCAACCATTGATGATCAGGACGCTAAAGTCACTGGCACACGCATGTTGGCGTGCGTGTAGCCCTTTGCATAACTGTGTGCTGTTTACCTCACTTGCACTCCATGGCACCAGGCAGAGTGTCAGTTGACGTGTCAGCTAACGACATGGTTTCAAAAGGCTACCTATCCATTGGTAGCATGCAAACCGTATGTGGCTTGATCATGGAGTAAGCTGATAGATGCACATATTGACTTGTGCATCCAGCCCACGCACTGGAATGTACTCGAGGAATGGTGGTGATCTATGTACACATAGATCACCACCATCCCTTAACTCCTTGGTTTGCAACCGACAATCAGCCTCTCCCATGAAAATTCATAGCACTCATACTCTCTTACTGTAACCCTAGCTCAGGTCACTTGGAGCTCATCTGTCGTTGAGTGCCAGTGTACCACACGAGCGATACCCACATATCTAGGCGTACTGTACCTCACAACTCGCCCCCGAAAAAATGAAGCTAAACAGAGCAAAATGCTGTTGCTTTATGAGCCTGAAAATAGCTGTTTACCAAGCACAGGGTCATGCAAGTGCAAGGATACATCGTAGTAAATCGTTGCAACAAGCCTCAGTTGCTACTTGCATGATCATTGCAGCAGCCACAGCACAGCTTTGATGAATAAGTAGCTCTCAGCGGCGACAGCGACATAAGCGGTGTGTAGAGGCTTTCGCGATCAGCAATACTCTTCATATTTGCGTTTGAAAATTGAATCAAATCCGAAGTTCGGGCCAACGACAGCGGCTATCTCAGGGCAAAGACAGCACGGCGTCATCGCATTGATTACTTACGTACTGACGATAGCTTGCCCCAAATAATGCTTGTCCGGGTGAAAATAAAAAGGTTCTCGTACAAGACGTGAGAAAGTCACCAACACCCCCGAGACGCGAGCACTGCAGCTGATGGTGGACACAAGGCGAGTGCACCCAGCAATGATATGGCCATTGCCAGTAGCATGTGTAAACACGGAAATTTCGTGCGGTGTCGCGCCTGCAGTCTGGAAGGACAACGATAATGCACGCGACATTGTCACACTGACAACAGGGATAGCTCCCACAGCACACACGCTTCACACGCACAACGACAACCAGCAACCACCGAAGTCAGCCTTAACAGTCGATGATGACTACACCGCAAGCTGTAAAAACTTACCGGGAGCCACTCAACCGCAACATGGCCAGTGCCCTTGTCATCCCACAGACCTTGGGTGTTCAGCTTGTACAACTTCACACGGTGCATCCCGGCTGTGACGCCACCTTGCTGTCGTCCCCATCCATGGCTGTTCCAGGACCAGGGATCGCAGCCAACGGTTGACGATGGGCACCGCTATTGACTGTGTCCACTCACCATCTCAGCATGCATGCGTGAGGCGCCCAATGGCAACAAGCCCGCTGTGACGACTGTTTGAACAAGGATAAACGTAAAAGAAACATCAACTACCTTCGTAAGCCGCTTCCGCAACCTAGCTCATTGGAAGCCGTTCCGGGATGTGGGCACACAAAGTCGCGGAACAGGCCAACGAAACCACATGAGTTGACAATATGAAATGAATAGAAACGATCGAACAGGGACTTTTGGTGGCAGGCTGGCAGGGCGGAGCTGACATGCTACCTTGCCTATGTTCAGGAGTACCGAGAGCGTATAGAAGCTGACACCCTTTCCACACCCATAAGCTTAACCCAACAAGCACAAAGCCAACTTGTTCGGCTTGAAAGACTGGAAATTCTGCCCGTAGCGATGCCAAGAGCATGCATGGATGTACTTGTTCAATAACATGCTGCGTCACTTTCTGAGTAATCAATTACTAAATGATGAGACGGCAAAAGAAGCACTTGGGGGGGCTACAGGCCCCCCATAGACATGCACGCGGTTCAAGCACTCGCCCTCAGACATTGAGACACAAAGTTGAAACGAAAGAGCGCTAAGAGCGATTGGAAGCAACTCGGATTCCCTTTTCCTGTTGCCTCTTTGTCGGCAATTTAGTCGAGATGGCTGATCAGGTAAGCATTTTCGTTTCCTTTGCTGTTTGGCCCGCGAGCTACATGGAGGTACGGGATTCGTATTGAGATGGATGGTGATGCACGCAGACAGAGAGGGCTTTCCAGAAGCAGGCGGGGGTGAACCAAGGGTATGTCTCTTCATATTTGTGTGGAATGGCTAGTCGCATAACGAATCGTGCCTATCGAAGTCGGTGGTCTCTTGTTGTCCTCGCCCTGTGCATCGACATGCTTACAGTCCTTTTGTCTGCAGTTTCCGCAAGCCCGTGAAGAGGGTGCCAGGAAAGTATGGCCTGCGTTACTACAAGAATGTGGGGCTTGGATTCCGAACGCCCAAGGAGGCAATCGAGGGTGCGTCTCTCCAAAGCCACTAGCAAACATGTTCGTGGAATTTGTGTTTTCGTTCCCGCCTGACCTTTTCACGGCTGTTTATGTGATTGTCCTAAGATGTTCTTGCCCATATGTCACAAGCGATGAGTCCAAATCTGATCCGACAGGATACTAGTCACATTGCTTGCATTTTTAGCTGTGTATCTTACGTTTTGGAGTTGATTCAGGCAAGTACGTCGACAAGAAGTGCCCATTCACGGGTAACGTTTCCATTCGTGGGCGTATCCTGTCTGGCATTTGCCACTCAACGAAGATGAACAGAACGATCACCGTGCGGAGGAACTATTTCCATTACATCAAGAAGTACCAGAGGTGCGTAAGTCGTGAGACTATGTTGAGTGAGATTTGTGACATGGGCCATTCTGTGGCCCTTGGTCGCCAGATAGCCATCACAGGATGCCATGTACCTCCTGTTTCATGTGTCTATGCACGCCAGGGAATAAAAGATCTTCAGGCCGCATGATCAAGGGAGGACATGGGGATGTCTCACAGAGGCCAGCAGCAGTCAAGTAGTTGGTCTGGGGATCCTCGCTCTCGCAGTCTGCACAGGTCGACTGAATCTGAAATGTTGGTTGAAAGAGCGAACTTTATTTCGCAAGCATTACAGGAAACCATCTTCACAGCCTCTGCGCTTCACTGCAAACCATTCCACAGCTTGAACACTGCAAGGTTCACAGTTTTTGGGCCTTCTGTGTACGATTCAGGGCTGGATACTGTATTGGATTGAATCCCCAGTAAAAGAGGTTGACGTGTCTCGGACAATCACTGTTGCTGCGTGACATGCATCGGGGTTTGTGGCAGTGAGGCAGAGCCTGGTCAGCGGGCGTGGAGCGAGACTCAGCAGGGTTGTAAGGCGAGGCTGGGCATGTTGGCCGCACTGCTCACAGGGACAGAAGTATTCATCATCGCCGAATGCAATGTGTTCTGCATCGCTCCGTCGAGCCTTATACCATAAGTCTGATGGAGGCAGGTGCAGCGAAAATGCATGCAAGTTCAACAGTTCTGCTCAGATTTCACATGGATGAGTGGATTTGGAGTAGGTGACACTAACCTGTGGAGGAGTAGGGAGTCAGCAGATACACGTGCGTCTGATAGAGGGGCAGTTCAAGAGTTCCAACATCTTGAACTATTCATGGGTGTTGCCGTGCACTGACCGTCAGTCAACTACTGGGTAGCGTGCCCGGATTGCAGTGCCCGGATTTCAGGGCGAAGCTTTGCGGCCTGAAGGTGAACAGTTTGCTGCATGTGCAACTGCCATAGCATATCCTGGATATTTCGAACTCACGGGACAGGGCAGAAGGTTTTCAGCAAATATATCTACACAACTTCGTGTGTGAATTGTGTGTGAATTGCAATGAAGTGTTAGGAGCACTAGCATTGCAACAAGTTTGATGTTGGGATTCTGATGCCATATATGTTGCGTGTCGTGGCGTCTGCGGAATCCATGGTCATAAGAAAAGTAAAACGGCCGGAGATTGCCGGCTAGAACATATGAGAGTCCCTAGCGTATCTTAAAGAGGCCCTGGAGGCTTTGGGTTGTCAGGTTCAGAGCAGGATGCCAGTCGGCAATGTCAATTGGCTGTTTCATCTCACCTAATGCTGACTTGATGATTGTACAGGGATTTGCATTGTGGTTAAGGCATCAAGGTGTTAGTATCATTGTGTAAGTAGCAACTCGCGCATGCACCCTGGCTTGTAGGCACGGTTTGTGCCTTCACATACCTAGGAGCCGCGTTGCGTCGTTTGGTCAACTGTTATCTAGACTTTGGTCAGCAAGCTAGCTGGAGGTGCACACGTTGGCGGAGGCGACGGCGCTTTTGGAAGGGCCACTGTACATCACGTTCACATCAGGCCAACTATCGCACGGGAGCTCAAGGGCTCGTGCGTCCGGTGGGGTCAGCATTCTGCTGAGGGCGTCCGCCACCGAGAGGTGTTTGGTTCCTCTACAACGCTCAACTAATTTCACCTGGGTGTGCAGGTACGAGAAGAGGCACAGCAACACGCCTGCGCACATCTCGCCAGCATTCCGCTGCAAGGAAGGGGACCTCGTTACCATTGGCCAGTGCCGCCCACTTTCCAAGACAGTTCGATTTAATGTTTTGAAAGTCATCCCCTCCGGATCATCATCTGGTAGAAAGGGTTTCTCTTCGTTCTAAGCATATGCCGGGAACGTTGGAAATGCCTGACTGCGCTTGCTGTCGCAGGGATGTTAGGTGGAGCAGAGTGTAACACTGTCTTTTAACAAGATTGACTGGCAGCGATTGGTCCATGTCGAGCACGCATCTTGAGCATCTATGTTTGCGGTTGTTTTATGCCCTACATGCATGTTGCCTGCACGACATCGTCTCTGGCATCAGTGATTACTGGCTGGACGCCCTTGTCTGTCCGCCACATCGGGCGGTATTGTTGTTGCGCAATTCATTGGGGTACTCGTGGGCCCGGGGGTTCGATCTGGATGCATGTTCAACGAATACGTCGCCACATCCAACGAGACCCAAGGCTTTTCGGGACATCAAATGATATAAAAGCACCAAGGCATCATGATTATGAACGAGGATCCTTGCGAGCTCTTGGAGGTTGACAGCCTCATGAGCATGCCGCAAACGTACACCGGTCGCGCCCCAACCCTCATTGACGGGGCAATATATGGGCCCATGTATCGAACGAAACCAAGAGGACAGACTGTAGAGGCGACGCTCAAAAATGTCTAAGGGCTAACAGACCCTCTATGTTGATTCAGTGTCACGCGTTGTCAACGTCGTTGAGTCTCGAGGTGAGCGACAGGATGGAGTCCGCGTCATCACCAAAGCGCGTGGGGGTGCGCCACCCCCCAAATGACATTCTTCACAGCAAAACAAGAGCAATGCCTGTATTCTTGCTGCAACACCCATAAGCGACGAGTTTCCCTTCGTTCGCCCTCTTTGCAACGAGCTGATATCAGCGTCATTTACCGTACAGGCTCAGGAGAGCAGTTCGGCAGCGAAATGGCTGACAAGAGTGCAAATGTGATGCGCGAGCTGCGCATCGCAAAGCTTACACTCAATATCTGTACCGGTGAGTCTGGTGATCGCCTTCAGAAGGCAGCCAAGGTACGCGTGCCCATAATCCTTTGTATGCCAGCAAGTGAACGCATTAAGTAATGCAAGCCTGCGTAAACGGGAACAGCAGGACTCTCTGGAGATACATCTATGTTAGATGTAGGGACCTTCTTTCAGCATGGGATCTTGCGGGTCTCGCCTACAAGGTGGATACCCTGCCCATCTTTGTACCCCACTTGGGCGATATCGCACTCCTGCCTACCCACTGATCTCTCGCACCAATTTTTAATAATTGGACAATGTCACCTATGTAGAGTTGTATTCGTGTCATAGATTGCATGTTCGCTGGTGGTCTTGCTCAGGGAAACACAACACGATTGCTCGACTAATGCAGCGCTCATGATGTTTGGCGCTTACGGATGCTGAGAGCTGTGCGAGATCAATCATCAGAAATTATCATGCTATCGGTAGTTGGCTGCTCGTCTTTTCAATATCGATTCAAGCGATCCAGCTACTGATATTGTTTGCTGCCGAAGGCCTGACGTGCATGCTTGTACTCAGATGTGCTTCGTCCTGAAGCATCACCCTTTGAGACGCGACAAACATTCTTCAGTCTACTGTTGTTGAGCCCTTCACAATCCCATGTCACTGTTCAACATGATCAAATACCTTCGTCTCAGCCGTACCGCTCGAGTTAGGGCATACCGCTTTTCTCACAGGGGTTTGTAACTGCGTTCCAATCGAATTATTATATGCCGTACTTTGATACTCATCATGCTAGCAACGCCAACGGTTTTCGTGGCAGGGATGCAACCTTTGAGAACAAGCCAGGGTTGTAATAGCATCAAGCATTCAATTTGTGCCTGGACATGGTCTGTCCAGGCACAAATTGCATACATGACTGAAAGTGTGGCAGAGAGCGCACGCATTTGCGATAAACACTGGGAGATGTTCACTGAACGATATGCATTAACCTCAGGTGCTGGAGCAGCTGACGGGGCAACAGCCTATCTTTGGAAAGGCACGCTACACCGTCCGCCGATTCGGTATCAGACGTAATGAGAAGATTGGTACCTCTGTAACAGTCAGGGTGACAAGGCCATGCAGCTCATTGAGGCCGGCCTGAAGGTGAAAGAGTTTGAGCTGCTCCGCAAGAACTTCTCAGACACAGGTGCGTGTGAATACGGAGAACATGAAGACACCGTCGCACCTGGATCAAATTTACAACGTACGGCATACAGGAAATCAGCCGATCAGTTCAGCAGATCAGTACTACGAGTGATATGTGTACGGAGAGTGGGATCCCCGGTGGCAGAATCCCACAGGCACGCAGTGAGGAGCTCATAAATAGGAAAGGTTTTTTGGGGCCAAGGGTATTTTGAAAGCCGTGATGAAGGTAGGGGCTAGGCGTCATGGAAACCAGGGTACCTGTGGGGAGCCCAAGAAGCTCCCATAGTTGTCTTTTACCCTAAACACCCCTTACATTGTAGGCAACCAAAATGGTGCCCTGCCGTTTGGTAAATTAGTTTCCATGACATATGCGCGTGGTCGCACTAGGTAATCGGCTTGATTATCGTGTGGGTGGTCATCTGGCGTCATATAAGTGTCGTGATTTGCAGTGCTTGATGTCGTGATTTGTATTCCGCGCATGGTGGTGCATCCTTACTAGATCTTCCCACATTTCGTCCATGATGTCGTCCCAAACATTTCGTGATTTGTATTCCGTTATGGTGGTGGGCCTTTTGGCTAGCCTCACTCACATGCGTACGGAAGTACGCTCATCCATAATTACCAAGCAGTTCGTAGCCGGTCCATTCCCATGTGAGCAGAAGATGCAGGCTGCATGCTATGGTAACATCTAGCTCAGCTGCATGTATGACAGGAAAGGTAGGATACTGAACAGCAGAGCACGCAGTGCATCCAATCAGCTATAGGTCTCAA